>NC_053028.1:646101083-646232664 GCF_003073215.2 Triticum urartu | reverse complement strand
GAATTCGGCCTTTCTATATTTTTTTTCATGTGAATTTTTTGTCAGCTTCATGGACCAAGCCCAACATTGCAACCTTTTTATTTTTGGCCCATGGCCTTTTTGTCTCAACAGTTTCATTTTTTTTTCTTTTTTTATAAATTGGGTTCACTAGTCAGGTGGGTCCCCATTGTCAGATTCTAGTACTGGGTCCTAGCCATCAGGGCAATATTCTTCATTTTTTTATTTCACACAAATAAATACCTGGTATTTAAATTGGCACACAGAAAACACACGAAATACTTCAAATATTATCAACCATCAAAGTGCTACATCATATAACACACATACAAATGTGATCAGCATCAAGTTTACAATCAGATAACAAGCTCCACAATAGGAGCAGTTTACATCAAGGTTAGTCAGATGAAATCCTATGCATGACTCACTAGGAGACCATAGTCAACTGGGCCACCTTCGCTACACTAGAACAGCAATAGAACTATCATCATGCCTTCGGCCGTCGCCCTGTTACATGAATCAGAAGAGAAGAATTAAAACACTAGAGCCAATATATTATGAACAGACATATTATATAAATATATTATGATGTTCAAAAAAGTTTTATTGTAAACGCATAGTTCTGGTCAACAACACTAACAATTTCAGATCAGATTCTGGAACTACCACTAGGAATTCAGTAAACTGACAGTTTGAGATCCAGTTCAAAATGTTTTAGATCAGTTTCAGATCAGATTCTGGAACTACCACAAGGAATTCAGTAAACTGTATTGAGGTTCAAAATGTTTTATACTATAATATAGAGTTTTATTGATTAATGATATTTCTGGTTCAACAAACAGTTTAAGATCCAGTTCTACATAGGGTACTGTGTCAAGATCGCAGCTTCATGTTCATGCTTGCTAGTATGTTTCAAGAGAAACCCTGAACCTGAAAGCTCAGGCTGTTGCTTATTTTGTTACTGAGTGGTAAGTACTACTAAGATCAAAATGCATTCAAGGGAGCATAAAAGCCATCCCCATTTGAAGCATGTATAGTCTACAGAGATACTAACAGGTGAACAAACAGCCCCTAGAAATTGGCTAACTACTTCTACTGTATAATCACAGTCTGCAGTCACTAAATAAATAAGCTACTGAAACTACTGCTGCTGTTATAATCACAGTCCAGTTAAATTTGTGCTACTGCTGCTGTTATAAAACTACTGAAACTACTCATGCAACAATTAGCATGAGATACAAGCAGCACTAAGCACCAAGATTACTACACCAAGTCAAATTTAAGCTACTGAAAAATGGTGGAAGATTCATGACAAGATAACAGTAGCAGAAGCTTCATGTGCTAAAATACTGAAGCTTCATGTGCAAAATTACTCAAGCTTTATGTGCAAAATTAACTGTAGGTGCTGAAGCTATTCCAAAATTATCACAAAATTTAAGCTATCATCCTGCTGCAGAAATAGCCACCGTCCAGGCCCCCGTCATCCGCCAGGCTGCCGCCAAGCTCCAGCCCCTCCAGCGGTGACCACAAGGGCCTCCTGTACAACATCATGAGAACAGTCAAGGACTGCAACATCCAGGTAACAACAAAGTTCAGCACAATAAAATAGAGCAACAGATCCATGCTATCAGACTGAGAGTCTATCATACTAACAGCATATGTTATCTTCATGCCCTATCATAACAGTTCATAATAAGTTTGAAATGCAAGAATACATAATATTGCAATTTATTCCGCTATAGCCTATCATGTTCAAACAGTGGCTCCCAAGAGTCCATTTTCTTAGTTCATTGATCTGATGGGAGGGTAAGATCAATGCCATGTCAGTATGTCACCTTGTTTGCTAAGCAGATATGCATCTCCCTTCAACTAGAGTGGACAAACGAACAACGAGATGATGGCACATGGCAGTGCCAGGAGGTGCAGCATTTATTGCAAATGGTGGAAATGAAAAAAATTGGCACTGTCCTGTGCAAGATTAAGTAATTCTTTGACAAAACAGGTGCAGGTTGAGTAATCCTATCACAAAACAGGATTCAAATCTTCAACAGCAGCACCAGTCGCAACACTTTGAGTGTATTCATTTTGAAATTCAAAACAATATGTGAAGGCAATAACCGAAGGTGGTTAGCGAAAACACATAGATTTGGTTCCAGTTATTGAGAATAAGCTATCGGGTAGGGTACAGACACCTCTAAGAGACAAATAAATACATGATTAACTAGAACACCTAGCTATCAGTACTAACTAGTCAACTAGCAAGAGTATCGCCAGGAACCCCATCTGATTCACCACAGCATACTACCATTCCCAGCGACCAAACCAATTTACCGAAATGCAAAGTCTTAAACAGAAGGCAACAGATCAACTTATCGGTGGCCAGCAAGAGGGCGCCCATGAAGGCGAGCTGAGCTGTCCCGTGCGTGCGATGGTTGCAGGCAGGAGGTCGTTCATGTGGGGGAGGGGATAGAACGCAAATCCTCCAGACGGGTGCTAGTGGTTGGCGATGGAGGAGGTCGTCGGGTGCCTCGTGCGTCCAGGCGACGAAGGCAACCTTGGTGAGCCGCCATCACCAGCGTGCATGGACCTATGCCCATCAGCCGTGCGAGTGCGCTGGAGGTCGCAGCCAGATCGAGGGCTTGACGACGACCTGTGTGAGGAAGAAAAACAAATTGGGCATGTGTGAGCAAACATCCAGATTGAATCAAAAGGAGAAGAGAGGAGGGAGAGAGAAGACCTTGTTGACGAGTTCCATGGTATCGAGCGGGCGTGACGAGGGCGCGGATCCAGAAGCAACGCGGCGGATATGTACCCTTCCCCGCCGAGGCCCTGCACGCGCGCAAAAACAACGAACACCCGTCAGCCTCCGCCACCATACCACCGCATGCAGATTCGAGGGGCGTGAGGCACCGCTCACCTTGGAGAAGGGCGCGGTGTAGAGGATGCAAATACTAATGGCGCACCTAGGCCGCCATGGATGATCTGATGCCCGCGGGATCTTCTCCATGGCCGGCCCCTTCCTTCACAAAACCAGATCGGGTCTCTTCACGAGCATGCAAGAAAATGGGCGCATGCATCAGATTTAGGGGGGGGGGGAGGGGGCGAGATGCAGGAGAAGAGAAGGGGAGGATCAGGGATGCGTAACACTGCCTTGCTCGATCTGGGCCGCGTAGAAGCACGAGTAGGTCATCTCCCGACGCTCGAGCCTGCCCTCCGTCAAGGACCGGGTCAAAGAAGCCCTTGACCTCGACGATGGCGCTGCCGGATCTGTGAGGGAGCGCCGTCGATGCTGGCCTAGGGCCACGGGGAAGCGAAGGGTCGGCAGGAAGGAGGAGGCGGTTCAGGCGGGGGAAGGTGGGGAACGAGCGCATCGGCGTCGGGGAGGAGGAGGAGGGGCGGGTGAGCTGCTGCGGGTGGCCTAATGGGGGATGACCACCGGGCGTCGAGGGAATGGAGCAGGGGAGGGGGTGGATCTGGCCGCCGCCATGGCCATGGCCGTGCCATGCGGCTTGGTCTAGGTCATGAGCGAGGGGGGAGCACGGATCCGACCGCAGCCGTGGGAGAGAAGGGAAGGTGAGGGGTTGACGACGGCCGGGGTTGGGGGATAGGAAGGAGGATGGTGGCGGCGGCGGCTGGGTAGTTGGGGATCGAGAGATTGAGAAGGAGCGAGAGGGTTGGGGGGTGGCGGCTGTGGGACGAGAGGGGAGAGTGGATCGGGGGAGAGGTGGGGATCCAGAAGTTAGGGTTTGGGTGAGAGGGTAAGGGGGCGAGGGCTGCCGTTGGATCCAGAAGCATCCAACGGTGGTTGACGCATGATCCGCGTGATATACCTATGGACCAATTAGAGCACACCAAATAATTTAAAGATCTTTTGACCATATAAATTGGTCATGATTGATTACATACAAATTTTTCATACCATTTTTCAATGCTCAAAATGAGTTTTTTGGTGAAAGACATATAAAATATTTGTTTAAATGATGTCATATTTTGCACAAGTTTACATCTTAGATTGGCAAACAACATTGACAAAGGGAGTTTTCATTTTCTGTGCACAGAAAATTCAGTTTCCATTTTCCGAGTGCCCGAAATGAGTTTTTTTGTGAAGGACCTACCATATATTTGTGGCAAAATTGGACCAAATCAATTTTATAAAATACTAGGCCATATTTAATTCACAATTGACCAAATGGTTGGGTGTCAAAAGTTTTGATCCACCTCTGGTGAAAAAGACAAATTCTCGCCGATTCAGTAGGAAGCGGGTCAAATTTGAAATGTAGCTACCTCGTAGTTTGCTCTTTTATTTTTCAAAAAATCATTTCTAGGTACATAAGTATCTATTTAATCAGAGAAACACCAAAAAAATTCCAAGATTCAACAACTAGCTAGGAACAGTCATTCCCGCCGTTTTGACCGCATTTTGAAACGGGCATAAAAAATTCAAAAAAAATCAAAAAATTTGGAAACCTTCGCATTGTGTCATTATATGTGGCCAAGTTCCCAGGAAAAATAACAAACTTGTAATACGGCAATTATTTTAAAAAAGCGTTCTTAGAAACGAGCTATCACGTATGGAGATCAGTGGCTTTCAAGCCAAACGATCAATCTTATGGCCACATTCATGGCATAGTTTGTTCAAATGATCTCATATTGTGCACAAGGGTGCATATTGGAATTCCAAACACTGTTGCCTAAGGAAGTTTTCATTTTCTTTGCATGGAAAATTCATTTTCCATTTTTCGAGTGCCCGAAATGAGGTTTTTTTGTGAAGGACCTACCATATATTTGTTGCAAATTGTACCAAATCATTTTTATAAAATACTAGGACATATTTAATGCACAATTGACAAAATGGTTGGGTGCAAAAAGTTTTTATCCACCTCTCGTGAAAAAGACAAATTTCCGCCGATTCAGCTGGAAGCGGGTCAAATTTGAACTGCAGCTGCCTCATAGTTTGCTATTTATTTTTTCCAAAAATCATTTCTAGGTACATAAGTATCTATTTAATCAGAGAAACACCAAAAAAATTCCAAGATTCAACCACTAGCTAGGAACGGTCAAGCCCGCCGTTTTGACCGCATTTTGAAACAGGCATAAAAAATTCAAAAAAAATCAAAAAATTGGAAAACCTTCGCATTGTGTCATTATATGTGACCAAATTCCCCAGAAAAATAACAAACTTGTAATACGGAAATTATTTTAAAAAAGTGTTCTCAGAAATGAGCTATTATCTTTGAAGATTCATGGCCTTCAAGCCAAATGATCAATCTTATGGCCATATTCGTGGCATAGTTTGTTCAAATGATATCATATTGTGCACAAGGGTGCATATTGGAATGGCAAACAATGTTGCCTAAGGAAGTTTTCATTTTCTTTGGACAAAAAAACCATTTTTCATTTTTCGAGTGCCCAAAAGGAGGTTTTTTTGTGAAGGAACTACCAAATAATTGTTGCAAAATTGGACCAAATCAATTTTCTAAAATACTAGGACATATTTAATGCACAATTGACAAAATGTTTGGGTGCAAAAAGTTTTTATCCACCTCTCGTGAAAAGACAAATTTCCGCCGATTCAGGTGGAAGCGGGTCAAATTTGAACTGCAGCTGCCTCATAGTTTGCTATTTATTTTTTCCAAAAATCATTTCTAGGTACATAAGGACCTATTTAATCATAAATACATGGTTTGGTGGCGATACGTCGAGGTTTGGGCGGCGGCCGAGGGCCCCAACTCTAGAGCGCGTAAACTCGCATGCCCGCCGCGTGGTCACCGCGCGACCGTGACGTTGCCATGTGTTCTGCACGGCCTAGGCATGTCTAGTGGGTTGGGCACTCCCCAGGTTGGTGCTAGGAAGAAAATTACAACATAAGATTCTCACGAGGAGACCGATCGATGCTCAAACATGAATTAGCAGCCAAGTGTTTGATTAGCGGTACGGGAAATGCACATGGCCTATGGGCGTGAGTTTTGGCTGAGGATGATCATCTACTAAGGAGAATGTATTCACACATTTTTAGCTCAAAAGGAGGAACCTAGGTGGTACTTGCTTTGCAAAGTACCACGCTGGACAAAAATATGAATATTGAAGCTGGGCTCAAAATAATAAATGGATTGAGCTGAAATTTTGTGGAGGATGGTTATTTGGGCATAGGAAAGCATTGTAGAAAATTGATACCATTTGGACATGCCAAAGTAGTACTTCCTTCACAATGCTCTTCTATGGACAGAAACTTGGGAAAACTAGTGAGAGAGATTGGTTGAATGAAATGAGCTCAAAATTGGTGTAGGTAAGTTACTTAGGTATGGTCATGCGCTGGTCAATTTTTAGATCATTTGGGTAAGCCTAGCTAGTACTTACTTCACAAAGCTTCTCTCGAGGTAGAAATTTTGGAAATTTACCGAGAAATATTTACTAGGAAAATTGAGCTGAATATTATCATGTGGCAATGATTTGGGTATGGAAGAGTGCCCGAAAAGTTTGAGGGTAATAGGAGGGGTCTATATAACACTTGCTTTGCAACGTGCCAATTTGGCCATAAAATATAAATTGAACCTGGGCTCACATAGATGATTTGACTGAGCTGCAATTTGGAGGAGGGTGATAATTTGGGCATATGAAGAAACTGTATAAATTTCATGTCATTTGGAGATATAAAAAAGGTACTTCCTTCACAATGCTTCTAGGTGGACAAAAACTTTGGAAATTTGCCGAGGAAGATTTGCTAGGCAAATGGAGTTGAATTTTGTCATGCGGTAATGATTTGGATAGGAAAGAGTGCCCAAAAATTCCTAGGGCAATCAAGAATATATAAATAGCACTTCCTTCATAAAGTGTTGTTGTGAACATAATAGGAAAATGAATATTGTTGAATTAGTTTTGAACTAGGCAAGGAAGGATTTTTACATATTTGATGAAGATATGACCCAAAGAATTTATGAGATTTTTTTGGGAATTTTGGGAATGATAGAAATATAGGTTGCTTCACAACCTAGGGCAAAAACTGCCACATGGAGATGACACATAGGCAAAACTGATGAGATGGCGCCTAGTCATCACAACCCACCACAATCTACAAGGCTATGACCATCTATATTGGTCATTAACAACTAGAAATAAGGCAGCGGACTAGCACTGTTTGCTTTGTGACCATTTCGTGTAAGGAAATTACGACCTTTCTGACCAAAATGGTTGCAATGGTTTAGGGTTTGAAGCCCCCTGAATAGCTTTTGACCAATTGGTCTAAAATGTCATAAATTTATGACCAATTCTTCGAGGGTCACTGACAGAAGGTCATAAGTTGACATATTTCTTGTAGTGAACATGAACTATGCAACCATCATGGAATATGTTTCAAACAGAGATCAAAGATAACCAATTATATTTTTACTTGAATATGATAAGGAATTATAGCTGTACTTAAACACACTTTAAGTGCATTTGGAATTAGTATATAACTTGCTATTGTATGGGTCCATGGATCTTGGTAAGCACTAAATATCAAATGAACTATGATTGTTTTTTCTCATATTATTCTAACTATTTAAAAAAATCAATTATGTCTCCCGTTGCAACGCACGGGCATTTGTGCTAGTCTAATACAAAATAGAAACTTGTGCGGTAAACAGAAAAGATATCAGCGGGGTAGACGACCTCTGCACGATTGATATATCTATTTTTTCCAAACAGAGGAATAAGATTTGCCTCGTCTATTAAATAAGGAGACAATAGAGTTTAGAGAATTAAAACATAGCCACACATTCGGCATGGCAATTACTCGCCTAGAAAAATATTCCCTAATTTCTTTGCAACCGCGGCCATCCAAAGCTTGGCCTCGTCGACGATGGCGGTGAGTAGGATGGTCGGTGGCGCACTCTTGTGGCGGAACACCCGTGCATTTCTTTCATTCCAAATGGTCCACGAGACAAGCATGGTGAGGGAGGCCATAGCTTGTCGGTTAGGGTTGCAGTTGTCAGTTCTCTTGTCCCACCATTGGTAGACGAAATCGTCCATGAGCCATTCAGATGTATCCATGTGCGTGAGACCTAGCTTCTCAATGAGAGACTTTCATAGACGAATCGTGTAGCGACACTTGAAGAAAAGGTGGGCTCCCGATTCTTGCTCCCTATTGCAAAGCTTGCAAAGACCATAATTTGGCCAACCTCATTGCTCCAACCGATCGGTGGTCCAGACCCTATCTTACAACGCCAACCAAGCAAAAAACTTAACCTTTGGAGGTGCCCATGCCTTCCAAACCATGCGATCCAAGTTGGAGAGGGTCATGCCTAGAAATTGAGCCTTGTACGCGGTGGCTGTCGTGTAGATCGTATCGTTTGCATGCTTCCAAATGATGACGTCTTAGGTTTGCTCATGAAGATGGACGTCATTAAGGACCATCCAAAGAGTGAAGAACTCCCGAATGTGGGCTACGGAGACAATCATGCATGTGCCATGATTGATCTTGAAGATCCAAGCGTTCCCCGCGAGGTCCTCACGGACCTTCCAATTCTTTCTTCTTGAGGCCGCAGACAAGAGTGGCGCAATATCCTTGGGTTTGCAACCAAGAAGCCATGGGGAGCCCCAAAAAGGTGTTTTGGTGCCATCTCCAACAGTGATAGTCGTAGAGGCATAGAAAAACTCGAGGTCCTCCTCCGTGAACAGGTTTCCAAGGCCAACCCGTAATCTGCGGGGCTCAGTCCATTCATACCATAGCCATCTGAGCCTCAAAGCACATGCAAACTTGTCAGTGTCGAGCAGCCCGAGGCCACCATATTCGTTTGGTCTACAAACCACCTTCTAGTTGATCTTGCATTTGGCTCCCGTTGTCTTGTCCGAGCCGGACCAAAGGAAAGCTCTCTCAATTTTGTTAAGGCTATGGAGAGAGCTATGGGGCACGATGAGGGGCGTGATGGAGAATACTTCTTGGGAGGTAATGACCGACCTAACAAGTGTCGTACGACCGGTGGTAGTGATGTTTTGCCCCTCCCAAGTGACCAATTTGCCGGCCGCTTTGTCCTCAAGGTATTGGAAATCCACGTTCTTTAGTTGCCAAATTGAGAGTGGTAGTCCTAGGTATTTGACCAGAAAAGTGGCACGTGTTGTCGGCATGCTCTGAAGAATTCGCTCAAGGTCAAGGTGATTGCAACGAATAGGCACAACCGAGCTTTTTTGGAAGTTGGAACAAAGGCCCGTGATGTCCCCAAAGCCTCTCAGGATAGAGGCAATATTGTCGATGTCCCTCTTGATGGGGGCCACAAAGACCGCCGCGTCATCCGCATAGAGGGATGTGCGCACCATGGCACCCCGCCCACGGATCTTATGGAGCAGCCCTTTTTGCGTCGCCATGTCTAGAATCTGCAAGGGGTCAATTGCCAGGACAAAGAGGAATGGGGAGAGGGAGTCCCCTTGCCTGAATCCACGGCCATGCTTAACGGGAGGGCTGGGTAGCTCATTTAGCATTATCCGAGATGAGGAAGAGGATAGAAGCGCAACAATCAGAGCCCGAAAATTTGGAGGGAAGCCCAACCATTGGAGCATCTCAAGAATGTATCCCCATTTGACAGAGTCGAATGCCTTTTTTATATAAATCTTGAAAAGGAGTGCGGGGGTCTTGCATTTGTGTAGACGTCGGGCGAAGTTCCTAACATACATGAAGTTATCGTGGATGCTTCTCCTTTTAATGAAGGCACTCTGGGCATTGGAAACGAGGTCATCCATGTGGGGCACAAGCCGTAGCGATAAAACCTCGGCAATGATTTTAGCGATGGCGTGTATGAGGCTAATGGGCCTGTAATCAGAGATGCCTTCCGCGCCGTCCTTCTTAGGCAGCAGAACAACATTGGCAGAGTTTAGCCACTACAGGTTGGAGGTGTGCAAGCAATCGAAGCGTTGAATGACCCCCATGATTGTATGTTTGATGATTCCCCAACACTTATTAAAGAAGATCCCCGTGAAACCATCCGGTCCCGATGCCTTATCACTTGGCATCTCTTTTATAGCCTCCCAAACTTCCTCCTCGGTGATGGCAGCGTCGAGGTCTTGCAAGGCATGGGCCTCGATACCCAGCTCCTCCCAATTGAAATCCTTATTGCTCGTACTTCCCCGTCCCATGACCTCGGAGAAGTGATCATGGATGATCTTCTCTTTTTCCTTGTGGTCGGTCACCCAACCATGAGCATGCTTTAGCCGGTGAATATGGTTTTTCCTCCTACGGGCATTGATGCGACGGTGGAAGAATTTGGTGTTGGCATCACCCTCCCTCAGATTTGCCAGTCTAGCACATTGGCTCTTCCTAGCCTGCTCAAGAACTGCCAAGCTAACCACACGTCGCTTTAATCTAGTTCGCAGGTCCCGCTCCTCAGGGGAGAGGGCTCATTCCTCTTGCGCGAGGTCCAATTGAAGGATCACCAAGCGGGCCGCATGGAGTTGGATCTTGGCCTTGGAGAAAAACTTCTTGCTCCATTCAGTGAGCCGGGTCGCGGTTTTCTTGAGCCTATGGTGCTGAATTTGGAAAGGCTCTATGTGGTTTACACGCTCATTCCACGCCTTCAAGACCACGTCATAGAATTCGGGCAAGGATACCCAAATTTTTTCAAATTTGAAGGATGGTGGACGTCTATGTCCCTTGTCATCGGCAAGAAGAAGGGGGCAATGGTCGGAGAGGGAAGATGAAAGGGCATGTAACACATGTGTGTTGAAAGTTGTGTCCCACTCGGCGTTGCAAAAGAAAGAGTCAAGCTTGAAAAGGGTGGGGTTTTCCCGCTCATTGCTCCAAGTGAAGCGTCTATTTTGGAGATGAATTTCTTTGAGGTCACAAGATTGAAGGGTTGTGCGGAAAAGGATGATCCTACTCTGGTTTACATTTCTCTTGTTCTTGTCTCGTGCTCGGTAGATTTGATTAAAATCCCCGAGGGCCAAGCAAGAGACACCCGGCAAAGGCTTTTGGGCGACAACCTCGGCAAAGCAGGAGTCTTTGCTGGCGTGGTCAGTGGGGCCATAGATATATGTTATCTTGAAGCATACATCTGTCGCCCGAATGCGAACCTTGCCAGAGAGGCAAAAGGTTGACAAAGAAATGTCGGAGACCTCGACGACGTTCTCATCCCATAGCAGTGAAATCCCACCCATAGTTCCCGTCGCCGGTCACTGTGCAAAACTTTTCAACCGGTTGCCACCAAGGCAGGCTGCCACATATCTGTCCACGCTATCTAGCTTCGTCTCTTGTAAACACATAATTTGGCACGAGGAGTCTGCAATCATAGCACTGACTGTTTCCCTCCACGCCGACCAATTTAGGCCATGTACATTCCAACTCAGTGTGTTTATAGGTTGTGTAGTCATGGGGCACACAAACATTCACTTTGACCAGTCCGGGAGCAAGGACAACAACCAACATATAACAGAATAACAATAGTCTTGAACTGAGCTACAAAGCCCACTTGGGCACATGAGTACTGGACGTAGTCAAACACATGGGCGTAGCCTAACGCATGGCCGAGCCAAGCGGTACTAGACTTACACATAGATTGAACTAAGGCAGCCAACGGGTTGACACACATTACAGTGAAGGGGAGAGCTAACATAATCCACTACAACAGCCCTAAACGACGAACTGGACGAGCAAGCCGCCGCCTACTGTGCTCCCAGGCTCTGCTGAGCCGCACTAGCATCCCGGGACATCTCTAGAGCCCTCACCACCGTGATCAATGGGCGCATCCTCGACGTCGTTGACAGCCTTGTCGTCGAGGTGAAAGAAATCCCTCATGGCCATAATCAGCTCAGGAGATAGTTGCTCTTTGATCTTGGCAGTGAAATCAGCAAGTGCAGCCTCTGTTACGTCTTCTCTATCTCTGACTATGCCAAAGGACCGACAAACAAGCTTCTCCGCCGCCTTGGCTACTGGGAGCACCGCGTGGGCGCGTTTGATTTTCTGCAGGGAGAGGCCCCCCTTGTTGGAGACCTTGACATTGGAAAGGATCTTCTGACGAGCTGTAGGTGGCCTGGGAGGGGGGACTCAGGCAGAGCAAGGATGCCCATCTGGCGCTCCTCGAAAATAGGCGCCAGAACATCTTCAGGACAAGCTAAAGCACGGGCACGCACAGGGGAGGGCGTGCGCTGCAGAGGGCCGTCGCAGATCAGGGGCGGTGTAGGCGATGCTTGGAAACCCGGCGGCCTGGAGGGCTACCACAAGGGAAGCACGAGTGACTCAGGCGCACAAAGCTCCAGCAAGGCTTGGCTGGACGCAGGGCTCGCCAGTGGGGAATTCGATGCCATAGCGCGATTGGAGATCAGGCTTGGCGGCAGCACAGTTGTCGGAGACAGCGGAGGGGACACCGGGGGGGGGGGGTCCGCTCCTCTTGAGAGCGGTGCCTGGAGGAGCGTGGCGAGTTCTGGCGCGTCGGGCTGCGCCCACAGGCATCAACGTCGGCCGGGTCGTGGACGACCGACAGTTCAAGGGCGTGAACAGGCTCTGCATTGTCAGAACCAGAGCCCCTAAGCACCAAGCCAGGGCACACAGGGGGGCGGCCACAATAGCCTGGCCACTGCCAGCACGTCGACGCCCGCTAGAGCAGTCTCGTGTGCGGTCCTGGCCTCCCGCCAGGTGCTGATCTTGGGCGTTTCGGTAGAGTGAGCGCCGCACCCTGGCGCCCCAGCTCTCCCGTGCACGGTCGCCACCACGGCCACGCCTGCCGTCACGGTCACCATCATCTTCTCGCCGGTCCTCTCGGTGATCTGCGCACCCCTGAGCAGGCCGACACTCTCTCGGAGTGTAAGTTCCATCGATCATCTTCCTGTACCAGGTAAACTCGTGGACTTCCGCCGGTGGCTAGTTGTCATCGTCGTCTGCAGCCTTGGAGTGGTCTTCATGTAGGTCGCGGTGGATGATGACGCGGTGACGGTGGTGACCACAAGCCGGCAGGGTCAGCCATTTGACCTTGGGAATGGCATTGGAATTGGAGGTCCATGCCCAGAGCGCCATGTCTCTTGTGTCCTCCTCGCGGAGCGATCGCGGCTCGATGTAGTCGAGGGAGCAGCCGCAGCCGATGAGGAAGGTGGCGATGTAGTGGTTCCAGCCGTGTAGTGGAACACCTTGCAAACAGAGGCGGACATGGTGGAGCTGGTCTTCGTTGTCAGCATGGGCCTCGAGGCGCCATTCGTGCACATAGATGCGGTGACGAGCGCCGCGGAGATCACCACGAGACACGGCGTCGGAACAGTGGTGCTGATGCATGAAGCGCACGAAGAACTGCTCGGGGTAGTGCTTGACGACCTCGATGTCGGCCGGCCTAGCACCCAGGGACGCTGCGAGCTTGGTCGCCACCTGATGGCAGGGGACGTCCTGCCTGGCCCCCTCCAGCTAGGCCACATTGCAGTTAGAGGAGAGGATGGCCGCCTCCGCTTGCATCTCGGGCGTCGCCGGGACCACGACAAAGTCCTCCTCCGACCTCAGTGCAGTGTCACCCATACGTGGCATCTCGACAGGAGCAGCGTCGGACCGAAGTAGAGGGCGCTGACGAGAGGTCTCCCAGCCACGGCCTTGGCGCGAGGGTGCTTGGAGAGCACCAGCAGGAGCAACTGGGCGAGGAAGAGATGGTGGAGGCACATCGAGGTTGTCGAGCGAGCTCAGAGGCTTCTACTTATTGCGGCAGCCGCGCGACTTGTGTCCATTTTGTAGGCAGCGGGAGCAGCGGAACGGGTCACGGCAAGCCGCAGCTCGGTGCCCGTGGAAGAGGCACCGACAGTAGCGCCCCAGAAGCCAGCGAGGGATGGGCGCCGACTTGAATGTTACAGCGGCCAAAGCAAGGCGGTGCGGGCATTCACGAGACACGACGAGGTGCCAGTCGCCGGTCACTTCCTCCTCGTGCCCCGCGTCCGGCATTGAAGGCGCGCTAGAAGCAGGAAGGGACGAGGAAGCCAGCTGCTCAGCAGCTCCACAGTTAATGTCGGCACCCGCCCGCCCTTGAATGTGCGGAGATGCAGCCGATCCAACCAGGGCCTAACCCGGATGGGTACAATAGACCGCGAGTTGGGCAAGACCTCCTCGGAGGCCAGGGCGACAGATCCGCCGTGCCCCGCCAGAGGTGGATCTGGATCCGGCGAAGCCCCTCCCTGCTGCACAGGACAGCCAGAGGCGCCACGAGGACCGCGGGTAGGAGGAGGCGGGAAGGGCATGAACCAGGCGGCCGACGCAAGGTCGGGGCAGGGCGCGGCCGCCGCCGGGAGCACGAGCGCAAGCGTGGGGCAGGGAAGCGTGGTCGCTCGCATCGCTTCGCAGGTCCATGAATTTTAGCTACCTTATCTATGATCGTTCCACATTCTGCACAATGAACGTGACACAATTGCAGATGGACTGAGAGTTTCCCCTACTAATTTTGTCCTAGTGCATTGCGATGCTAATGAGTAACAAAAAAACAGTAAATGCATCTAGAACCCCCACTTCCCCTCAAACGCCCGGGAGGACAGCGGATACCGCCTAGATCAAAAACTACAACCCAACCAAACCACTTATAGGCAGCCAGAAAGCTCAGCTTATTCGGCACCCCTCAAACTTAGCTTATATGTGGGACGGACTCAGGGTCGCCCGAATATGCCAGGACACATACGCCACGTCACACTGGTCCACTCTGACCCCTAAAATATCTTGTCCCTATCTGCGTCCTCGGTCAAACACTAGCCATATGCCACTCCACTCCACTTCCAATCTTAGCCGCCCAATTCCTCTTCGGGGACCATCGGCTGCGGGCAACAGATCTGAGTCCGGCAACTCCAGATCCATCGAATGGGACCTCGTAACCTACTCAAAAGAGGATGAGATGGCCATCTGGCTAGCTCACCGTCGATCTTGCGAGGATAGCCCAGCTCAGGCGTCAGAGCAGTAAGCGCACACCAATTCGAGTGTCAGGCACACATGCGTACCGTAAGAGTCAGTGGGCATGGACTCAGCGGCGGCAATCCGTCTATCAGTGGAACAGGGCATGTGTCCACTTTGAATCTGGAACCACGAGTGGTGGCTAGAGGTACATGCGCACCACCAAGGACAACCCGCGATGTCTGAGGAATCCCAACACTAAGTCCTTCTACCGTTAACGTTGGGCTCCAAGTCCAAGGTCAACACAGGTAGTGCGCACGGCCATAGATGCTCTGGATGCCCAGATGTCACGGCAAAGCTGAGATCGAGGCCTGACATGCCCACCATGAGAGGGCCCATGCACGCTGCGACACGGAGGGCGAGTTGCACCACATCACTGTCGGCGTTCTAGGAACGGGGGTCCCCAGACTTGCCTGCCTGTGGCCTGCGGCGTGGCTCAGGTGGGGGCCCAGCGTGGCCCATCTTCATCTGCCCAAGCTCAAGACCCTCGCGAGGGGCCAAGCCTCGCGGGGCGGACGACATGAAGCTTCCTCAAGAGCGGCCTCATCAGGCAGGCTCGCGAGGAGGCGGAGAGGTCAATGCAAGGGTACCTTGCAAGGATCCCATGACGCAAGCCATGACGATCAAGGCCAGGCGGGCGCTGACCTGCGCAGGGTCCTTGTTTCCCCTTTGGTGCAAAGGGGGCAAGCACAGGCCAAGGCATCAGACAAAGGTTACCATTCTAGTGCAACGAGACAAGGACCAGTTGGACGGCCGGATGGAGGTCATCGTGGAGCCCAAGACGGCGTCATCACCAGTGCTTTTGGCAGACGAAGACCACCTTTGGTCAGGATAACTTGTACTAGATGTTCCCCTTCAAAATGGCCAATTGTTGGCGCCCTTCCCGCTCAATTATTCGGGGAGAGGCTCAGGGCCTCTATAAATAGAGCTAGCCACCACAGAGTAGAGGGACGACGGCGAGAGATCTGGTAGAACCCTAGCAGATAAAAAGAAGAACCCAGCAGAGACTAAGTAGAACACACCGCATCACCTCAAGAACACCCCTCGCGAGGCTGTTCTTCCCTTGTACTGTCCATCATCAGCCCCAGAGGCAATCCACCACACCACACACTAGAGTAGGGTATTACACCACAACGGTGGCCCGAACCAGTATAAACCTTGTGTCTCTTGTGTTGTCTATCATTTTCATCTTAGTTCGCACGAGAGGATCGGACGTAGATCGGTAGGGGAGAGATCTCCATGCACACCCCAGTGTTCGAACCTCAAGGGTCTGCCGGAATCCGAAATCCGACATTTGGGGCGCCAGGTAGGGGTGCGCTGGAATCTTTCTTCCGCTGTTCGCATGTGATCTTCCGTCATGTCCATGGCTGACGCTCGTCGGGCTCGCGCCGAGCGCCGGGCTGCTCGCGCCACTCGCATCGCCCAGACGGCGCCCGTCGGCGGCCCCCCTCGTCGTTCCCCGTCGCCCGCCGCCAACGCCGCCACCGGCCCCGCGGGGAGCGAGCAGCAGGCCTCGTCCCAGCATCCTTCGGTGCAGCGGGATGGCCGCACCGTCACCCCGTCGCTGACTCCAGCTGGCTCGTCGTCCCACGCCCGTCGCGCACCCATGGATGCGCACGCCTCATTACTCTTGGCGTGAGAGCTCCTGCACTATCGCCCCGTCGACGACCTCTACGAGAACTGGCTCGCCCGCATCACCGAGCTCGTCAGTGCCGCAGGGGGCTCCCCCTTGCGGTCCCTCTCGCTGCTTCGCCCTCCGTCGTCCCATGCAGGGGGCGAGGATCAGGAGGCGCCTCCGCCGCCTCCTCCCCAAGAAGGTGCCTTGGCTTCAAGGCGCGCAGCCCTAGGGCGGGACCCTCCACGTGCGGCGCCTGCGCAACAAGAACGGAGCTGCCAAGAGATCCCACGTCCCCGGGAAGGTGCTCGCGCGCTCCCAGCACCGGCACGCCAAGATCACGCCGCAGAGCCTCCATGACGAGACCCCGTGCTGCTCCCAGTGGCGGCGCATGGTGACCCGCAAGAACAAGTCCAGCACCAGCAAAGGGCGCCGGTGGCCACGGCGGGCTGCCTCGCCTTCACCCCCGAGCTGCGCGGCGTCACATGGCTAGGCAAGTTCAAGCCGGACCTCCCTTCCCGCTACGATGGCACAGCGGACCCCGCGGAGTTCCTGCAGCTCTACGAGTTGGGCATCGTAGCCGCCAACGGAGACGAAAAGGTCATGGCGAATTGGTTCCCCATGGTGCTTAAGGACGGCGCCTGCACCTGGCTCCTAAACCTGGCTCCCGGCACAATCTCCTCCTGGAGCGAGATGCGCACCCGCTTCATCGCCAACTTCCAGGGCACTCGCGACCGGCCCCCGGCCGTGAGCGACATGTGCCGCATCAAGCAACAGCCAGGAGAAACCCTGCAGAAGTACATCCAGCGCTTCAACTACACTCGCCTCAAGATCCCCAAGGTAACTAAAGAAGCTATCATCTCAGCCTTCTCCGACGGCGTGCGGGACGTCAAGATGAAGGAAGAGCTAGCAATCCATGAAGACCTGAGCACATCCCTGGAGCTGTTCAACTTGGCGACCAAGTGCGCCAGGGCTGAGGAAGGGCGCCTCTCCCTCCTCGAGCTCCCGGCAGCCGACCCGGAAGAAAAGAAGCTCAAGGCCAAAGACGTGAAGCGCAAGGGGGTTGCCGTGCTAGCAGCGGAACCGGACACCAAGCGAGGCAAGGATCAGCCAGAGTCATCCAAGGGCGGACGGTACTGCGTGTACCACGACCTCCACACCCACAACACCAACGAATGTCAAGAGCTCAGAGCCGTGCGAGATGGCGAATCGGCCGACGCCCAGAGCGCAATGATGGGAAGACCGTGGCCTTCGCCAGGGATGGCGTGACCGCCCTCGCGAGGACCGCTGGCAGGACCAGCCTCGCGAGGGAGGCTGGAAGGACCAGCCTCGTGAGGGCCACCCGCACGGCAACGCAGGCCTCCCTCCTCTGCCGCCTCCACCAAGCGGGAATGAAGACCCACACCAAGACAATGGGGCTGGGGGCTTCCAAGAGCCGCGTGCAATTGCTTGCATCTTGGGTGGCGCCCAGGCCCCAGCCTCACAGCGCATCTTCAAGCAGTTTGCTCGCGAGGTGAATGCAGTCTTTCCCAAGCTTGAGGCCACGCGCCCTCTCAGGTGGTCTTCGTGTGCGATCACGTTCAGTTCCACAGACCAGCTCAAGTATGCAGCAATGGCCGGAGTCCTCCCGATGTTTTGCTCCCCTGTCATCAGCAACGTGCAGGTCACCAGGACCCTCATCGATGGCAGGGCGGGACTCAACGTCCTGTCCGTCGAGACGTTCGACAATCTCCAAGTGCCGTACGACCAGCTTCAGCCGACCAAGCCTTTCTCAGGAGTCACCGATGGTTCCACTATTCCAATTGGGCAGGTTCGCCTTCCGGTCACCTTCGGGCAACGCAACAACTACCACACTGAGCTCATCGACTTCGACGTCGCTCACATCCGCCTGCCGTACAACGCCATCCTCGGGTACCCAGCCCTAGCCAAGTTTATGGCAGTGTCTCACCATGGTTACAATGTCCTCAAGATGCCAGGAAGCGGTGGAGTCATCACCGTACCCTGTGAAGAAAGGGATGCAGTGTGCTCGCTTGAGCATGCGTTCCAAGCCGCAGCAATCGAAGACCCAGATCACGGGAGCGAGAGGCCTCCCGAGGCGACCCTCAAGAAGAAGAAGACCTCACCTGGCCCGAGCCACAAGGAGGCAGGCACCTCCGGAGGTATTGCGTCAGGATTCGCGCCCGATCAGGGAGCGCCACCCTCTCACGCATAGGAAGGCGCGCCCGGCGCCCTCCTCAGGCAGGGCTTGGGGGCTCTCTCTTGGAGGGTCGCCGACCTTGCCACGGTCGCGGGGGAGGCGCTCGGGCACCACTTGGAGGAGTGCTTTCAAGCATGCTTCCCTCAGGAAGGTACAAGTCAAAGGGAGACCAAACCCTCAGGAGTTCATCGCAAGGAACACCCATGAGCTACAAGAGTCTAGAGTCACGTGCGGCAGCCGCCGCTTACCTGCCGTGGCCCCACACCTAGGCGAGGATGGAGGACTGCGTGTCTGCGTCGACGTACTAGGGCTCAACCAAGCTGCGTCCCAGAGGCGCCTATGGCCTTCGGCCGTAGGGCGCTGCAAGGGACCACCTCACAGCTACGTTCGCATGCCCTTCGGCCTGCCGGACGCGGTCGCTGCACATCAGCGCATGTTGAGGAGAATTCTGGAGGCTCAGGAGGTCAGGCACCGCGCGGTCCTGGCGGAGGTGGCGATGGTCCCCGAAGACCTGCACGTGCAACCGGAGCCTCTCGAGGCCCCTGGGCCTGGGGGCTCATGAGGGCCGACGTCTTCACCGTGCATCGCTCACTTCCTCAGCATCACTTCATCTTCAACAACACCAGGTGACATCTTTCAGAGTTCTACTTTCAGCTGGGAGCGCCCACAGGGCTGCACCATTCCCAGGCCACGCGGGTCTGTCCCCGCGGCATGTATCCATTTTGGTTATGCTCTTTATTTAACTTGTTGGGGGCGCCCCTCGGGCCGCATCATCCCCATGCCGCTCGGGCCCGACCCAGCGGCGGTTGCTTTTACCTGCGCTTGCTTGAAATTGGATTTCCTATGTGCTTAGCATACCTGACCTAATCACATGCTCGATCGACGCCTATCTGAAGAGCCACTCGCTCTGGCACGGTGCGTGCGCACGGGTCCGTCCCTGCAGCGTTGATAAACCTGAGTGGTCGAGCTCTTGACGCGGCAGCCCCGCACGGCGCCACCTCACTAGGCCCTCAGTGCCCTAACCGTCCCTCGGAGTGACCATAGGTTGGCCGACGACCGTAACGACATGCCTTGTTTCTCCTCATGATTGGTGTGCAGGACCTACTCCAGGAGCAACATTGGGGCATCGTGAGCTCTCTCTCCCACTCTTCGGCACGGACCGCTTGCACATTAAAGGGGGGGTACCTAAGCATCGCGACTCATGGGCTCCTACTGGCTCTCCAGCCCTCACGCCCTGGCCTTGACCCACGGCATCGCGACCTGTCATACCAGCGGCGGCTGAGCTCGCTCGAGGGCCGGGACCTGAGGACGTAGAGCGCTAAGGAAAGTGCGGGGGAGTGGGAAGAAGCTCGCGAGGGCCTTACCCAGCAGTACCTCGGCCACCACCTCTCGGGCCGAGCGCCTCTCCGAGGAACTACGTCAGACGCACAAGATAAGTCGCACCCTTGCAAGAGCTAGACCAACGCAGTGCTAAATCCCCGCCCAGTGCAACTCTGTCACGGCAACGCCACCTTCCCGGTGCAACGAGACAAGGACCAGTTGGCCGGCCGGATGGAGGTCATCGTGGAGCCCAAGACGGCGTCATCACCAGTGCTTTTGGCAGCCGAAGACTACCTTTGGTCAGGATAACTTGTACTAGATGTTCCCCTTCAAAATGGCCAATTGTTGGCGCCCTTCCCGCTCAATTATTCGGGGAGAGGCCCAGGACCTCTATAAATAGAGCTAGCCACCACAGAGTAGAGGGACGACGGCGAGAGATCTAGTAGAACCGTAGCAGAGAAAAAGAAGAACCCAGCAGAGACTAAGTAGAACAGACCGCATCAGCTCAAGAACACCCCTCGCGAGGCTGTTCTTCCCTTGTACTGTCCATCATCAGCCCAGAGGCAATCCACCGCACCATACACTCGAGTAGGGTATTACACCACAACGGTGGCCCGAACCAGTATAAACCTCGTGTCTCTTGTGTTGTCCATCATTTTCATCTTAGTTCGCATGAGAGGATCGGACGTAGATCAGTAGGGGAGAGATCTCCGCGCGCACCCCAGTGTTCGAACCTCAAGGGTCTGCCGGAACCTGAAATCCGACAATCACGTCGGATAAGGCCATAGATGACAAGGTCGTTCATGACGCATATGCTCGAATCCTTGCGAAGCGGCAAGCCCATGTGGTGCATGCCATCACGATGAAGCTCATCCGGGCCTTCCGTGCCCTTGTTGGCCTGCCCCCAAAGAGGAGGAGGAGAAGGATACCGGTGCCGCATCTGGCACCTCAATCTCCAAAGCCGAGCAGATCCATCTTGACCCCTAGGGCATTTTCGAGCGTTACCATCACAACAACAGGAGAAGGACATGGGCAAGAGCAAGAACGGCGTGGGCGAACGTCGTAGCCCTGTTTACTAGTAGAACAAGCCTATTTTTGGTAGCCCGTTGTCATGTATGATGATGAACTCCCCTATGATATGTCCTACTTTGCTATGTCATGTTTTAACTCCGTATTATGGCCTACTTTCCTATGATGGACGAAGTACATCATGTTATCTACGTTGCACGAGATTGCATGGATTTGGGGGTTCAGATATGAGGGGAAGGGCTGCAGACATGTGCAAATGAGGAGTAAAAAGTTTTTCTTTGATTTTTTCCAATTTTTTATTTTCTTTTCTCACATGCTAATGCATGGAAACATTTAAAATACTAAATTTCTTAGAATGGACAATTTTTTTGAACTCAGTGAACATTTTCAAAGTTCATAAATATTTTTAAAGTTCATGAATATTTTAAGTTTATGTGAATATTTTAAAATTGACAAACCTTTTTCAAATTCGTGAACAGTTTTTGAAATCCATGAATATTTTTTAAATTCACAGACATTTTTATGTTTGTTTTTTCATTCACAACATATCAAATTCCAGATTATTTTCAAACACATGAATTTCTTTTCATTTAGTGAACTTGTTCAAATAAAAAAATATGATAGCACTTCTGAGCTAGAAGTGGAGCAAGCGGGGAAAAAACTAAGCGAGCCCACGGAGTAGGGAGCCGATCTAAGAGAGCGAGTGCTTCATGGGCCGGCCCATGTGCGCATTATAAAGACAATTCCACGGGTTCCACATGGAATAAGAGCTCCATGGGGCTCACACAACCACCCCCCGCTGACACCAAAGCCAAAACATGCAAGGACTCCACAACAGCACAGCTAACAACTCCAGTCTCCTCTCAGAAAAAATGGGCCATAAACTGACGACCAAGCCTTTGCTGTCACTAAGCTCTCACGAATCAGCTGGGAATGAGTGCATAGACAAAGGGCTCGTTGCTGACAGGTTCTGGTCAGGTCTGATGGCAAACTCTTTGCTGATAGCTAAAGCAGGCTGTCGGCAAAGAAAAGCAGTTGATGAAAGGAACGGCTAACGGCATGGATCATATACTCATTGTTTTCGTATGTGGTCTCACTTCAATGGCCCGAGTCAAAAAGGTGGAGAGCTAGTCAAGAAATTGTGTACTCACCATATGGATGCTGACATGGTTGTATAGAGGGCACTTGAGAAGGTCGGTTGTAGATGCCCTAAGTAGCGGGGCGCGGTCGTATCATATAGGTATATGCGGAGAGTCAGAGACAAGATATAAGATCTAATTGGTTGGATTGTTTTCATGCAACTTATCAGGTCAACGAATCTGGACCTTGAGGTCTCAAGCATCAGCTATCCTGGAGGATGAACCAACACAACAATGTGGGACGGTCATGCGATGCCACCGCCACCACGAGCCGCAATCGGGCCTCTCGGATGCCACCAGGAGGTTCACCTCCATCGGCTTTGGTCCTTCCATGGTGCCATGCCTCTACCCATAGCTTTCGCCGCCATGAGGTCTAAGCGTCTACAGCCAGTCCCCTCAATCCGATTGGGCAGATGCCACGATTACTAGGCAGATAGGAGAGAGAAGGAAAAAGCTGACCGAAAGGATCCTTCATGTTGTCCTCATATATCCAAGCTATTCGCAAGCCCTCATAGACATCCCGTATATGAGGTCCGTATGAGGAGAATCTAGGCATGTCCAGTCAGTTGCAATGTTGTGACGCCTGGATACTTAAGCTACAGTAATACCCTGCTAATGATGCCACGTCACCACGATCCCTGTTGGTAATCTCGCGTTAGTTGAGAACCGATCCAAATTCAAATTTGAAGTAAATGCAAATGACAAACATTTTCAAACCTTGAAACTAAAATGTTCTAAAGGTGTCGGATAAATCATAGGTAATTATAGAGAAGAAAACACATGTTTAGAAAATACTACAATGCTCTAAAATAAATAAAACAAAAGGGTAAAAAATAAATAAATAAAAGGCCAAAAGGCCCCCCTCCCGCCGGGCCTCGGCCCATCCACATGTCAGGCTGGCCCATCCACACTCCATTAAACCCCTGGTGCCGAAACCCTAGCCACCGACACCACATTTCCCTCCCCCACTCCTGCCCCCACTCTCCCTCTCACCCGATCCAATCGGGATTGGGCTAGAATGCCGCCATGGCCATGGAGCACCTCGCAGCCATGACCAACCTCAACCCCACGTCGACTTAGCACATCCAGAAGAACCTCCGTTGCTTGCTGCTTTGTTTACAAGGACCAGATCGAGCCCATCCCCGTCGCGTCGCTGGATCGTAGTCGTCGTCATCCTCGGGCATTGCAGCGCTCGGCTACGATTCGCCTCGCTAGAGCCTCCCCGAGCCTACCTTGTTCATCTATAGGCTCAAAGTGAGCTCCTCCACCATCCCCCAACTTGCCCCTTCGAATTCGTTGCCATACACCGCTGTTCCACCATACGCCCAGAGCTCTGCTCCCGCTTGCGCTTGCGCGTCCCTGACCTCCGCCCCGTAAGTGCGCCAGCACCGCGCTCACCGCGCCCCGGCCCCTTCTTCCTCCTGCGACGCCGTCCTCCGCTGGCCCCGCCCGCCGCCACTTGATAACCCACAAGTATTGGGGATCGCAACAGTTTTCGAGGGCAGAGTATTCAACCCAAATTTATGGATTCGACACAAGGGGAGCCAAAGAATATTCTCAAGTATTAGCAGCTGAGTTGTCAATTCAACCACACCTGGAGACTTAATATCTGCAGCAAAGTGTTTAGTAGAAAAGTAATATGATAGTAGTGGTAACGGTAGCAAAATGTAACGATAGTAAAAGTAATATTTTTGGTGTTTTGTAGTTATGATAACAATAGCAACGGAAAAGTAAACAAGCGAAGAACAATATATGGAAAGCTCGTAGGCAATGGATCGGTGATATAGAATTATGCCGGATGCGATCGATCATGTAACAGTCATAACTTAGGGTGACACAGAACTAGCTCCAATTCATCAATGTAATGTAGGCATGTATTCTGAATATAGTCGTACATGCTTATGGAAAAGAACTTGCATGACATCTTTTGTCCTACCCTCCCGTGGCAGTGGGGTCCTAGTGGAAAGGAAGGGATATTAAGGCCTCCTTTTAATAGAGTACCGGACCAAAGCATTAACACATAGTGAATACATGAACTCCTCAAACTACGGTCATCACCGGAAGTGGTCCCGATTATTGTCACTTCGGGGTTGCCGGATCATAACACATAGTAGGTGACTATAGACTTGCAAGATAGGATCAAGAACTCACAAATATTCATGAAAACGTAATAGGTTCAGATCTGAAATCATGGCACTCGGGCCCTAATGACAAGCATTAAGCATAGCAAAGTCATAGCAACATCAATCTCAGAACATAGTGGATACTAGGGATCAAACCCTAACAAAACTAACTCGATTACATGATAAATCTCATCCAACCCATCACCGTCCAGCAAGCCTACGATGGAATTACTCACGCACGGCGGTGAGCATCATGAAATTGGTGATGGAGGATGGTTGATGATGATGATGGCGACGGATTCCCCTCTCCGGAGCCTCGAACGGACTCTAGATCAGCCCTCCCGAGAGAGGTTAGGGCTTGGTGGCGGCTCCGTAACGTAAAACGCGATGAATCTTTCTCCCTGATTTTTTCTCTCCGAACACGAATATATGGAGTTGGAGTTGAGGTCGGCGGAGCTCTAGGGGGCCCACGAGGTAGGGGGCGCGCCCAGGGGGCAGGCGCGCCCCCCACCCTGGTGGCTACGGTGTGGGGCCCCTGGTCTTGATCTTTTGCCAGTATTTTTTATTATTTCCAAAAATAGTCTCCGTGAAGTTTCAGGTCATTCCAAGAACTTTTGTCTTTGCACATAAATAACACCATGGCAATTTTGCTGAAAACAGCGTCAGTCCAGGTTAGTTCCATTAAAATCATGCAAGTTAGAGTCCAAAACAAGGGCAAAAGTGTTTGGAAAACTAGATACGATGGATACGTATCACCATTAAATTGCTACCTCCCACAGTACCTGCTATCACCTTCACGCGTGCTCTCCGGCAGCCGCCGACTCCCGAGCGCGTCCACAGCCTCACCCCTAGACACGCAGCAGCTCAGCGCGCCCGCACGTCCTTGCTGCTGCTCGCACCACCCTCCACTTCCCCTGCCGTTATGCATCGCCCCGCGGCGCTCCCCGCCCTGCTGCTCGCCACGCCGCCCCTTGCCATTGCTGCTGCAGCCCCGCGCGCCGACGCAGCTTGCCGCCCGCTCCTCGCTACACACCGCCACAGCCCCCCGCCTCTTCTCCCGTGCGCCAGTGCCGCCCAGCCATGGCCTTGCCACTACCACCTCCGAAGGTCGGCCTCGCCGTGCCCTGCTATGGCCGGTGCCCCCCTGGTGGCCTGGGCGTATGCCCAAACGGGCTAGGTGCCCAGCACCAGTAACGACCTCACCCGCGCCAGTTCGGGCGGCACCCACCCGCACCCTGCGCCCGTTAAGCCCCTGGGTCGTGCTACCTCTTGAGCACTTTGTTGGTTTTCCCTTGAAGAGGAAAGGGTGATGCAGCAAAGTAGCGTAAGTATTTCCCTCAGTTTTTGAGAACCAAGGTATCAGTCCAGTAGGAGGCCACACGCAAGTCCCTCGTACCTACACAAATAAATAAGAACATCGCAACCAACGTGATAAAGGGGTTGTCAATCCCTTCACGGTCACTTACGAGAGTGAGATCTGATAAAGATGATAAGATAATATTTTTCGTATTTTTATGATAAATAGTAAAAGTAAAGATTGCAAAATAAACGGTACTAGAAATAACTTGTTGACATGAGATTAATATAATGGAGAATAGAACCGGGGGCCATAGGTTTCACTAGTGGCTTCTCTCAAGATAGCACAAGTATTACGGTGGGTGAACAAATTACTGTCGAGCAATTTATAGAAAAGCGAATAATTATGAGAATATCTAGGCATGATCATGTATATAGGCATCACGTCCGTGACAAGTAGACCGACTCCTGCCTACATCTACTACTGTTACTCCACACATCGACCGCTATCCAACATGCATCTAGATTATTAAGTTCATAAGAACAGAGTAACGCATTAGGTAAGATGACATGATGTAGAGGGATAAACTCAAGCAATATGATATATACCCCATCTTTTTATCCTCGATGGCAACAATACAATACGTGTCGTTTCCCTTTCTGTCACTAGGATCGAGCACCCCAAGATTGAACCCAAATCTAAGCACTTCTCCCATTGCAAGAAAGATCAATCTAGTAGGCCAAACCAAACTGATAATTCAAAGAGACTTGCAAAGATAACCAATCATACATAAAAGATTTCAGAGGAGAATCAAATATTGTTCATAGATAAACTTGATCATAAACCCACAATTCATAGAATCTCGACGAACACACCGCAAAAAGAGTTACATCGAATAGATCTCCAAGAAGATCGAGGAGAACTTTGTATTGAGATCCAAAGAGAGAGAAGAAGCCATCTAGCTAATAACTATGGACCCGAAGGTCTGAAGTAAACTACTCACACATCATCGGAGGGGCCATGGAGTTGATGTAGAGGCCCTCTGTGATCGATGCCCCCTCCGTCGGAGCTCCGGAAAAGGCCCCAAGATGGGATCTCTTGGGTACAGAAGGTTGCGGTGGTGGAAATAGGGTTTCGTGGTGCCCCTCTATGTTTTCTGGGTATATGAGTATATTTAGGAGGAAGAAGTAGGTCAGTTGAGCCACGAGGGGGAGGGCATGCCCAGGGGGGTAGGTCCGCCCCCTACCTCGTGGACTTCTCGTTTGTTTCTTGACGTCCACTCCAAGTCCTCTGGATCACGTTTGTTCCAAAAATAACTCTCCCGAAGGTTTCATTCCGTTTGGATTCCGTTTGATATTCCTTTTCTGCAAAACACTGAAATAGGCAAAAAAATAGCAATTTGCACTGGGCATTGGGTTAATAGGTTAGTCCCGAAAATAATATAAAAGTGTAAAATAAAGCCCATTAAACATCCAAAACAGAATATATACTAGCATGGAACAATAAAAAATTATAGATACATTGGAGACGTATCAAGCATCCCCAAGATTTATTCCTACTCGTCCTCGAGTAGGTAAATGATAAAAAAAGAATTTTTGATGAGGAATGCTTTCTAGCAAATTCTTCAATGTAATTTTCTCTATTGTGGCATGAATGTTCAGATCCGAAAGATTCAAGGTAAAATTTTATTGTTGACATAAAAATAGTAATACTTCAAGTATGCTAACCAAGCAATTATGTCTTATCAAAATACCATAGCCAAAGAAAGCTTATCCCTACAAAATCATATAGTTTGGCCATGCTTCATTTTCGTCACACAAAATGCTCTCATCATGCACAACCCCGATGACAAGCCAAGCAATTGTTTCATACTTAGCCTTTTCAAAGTCTTTCAACTTTTACACAATATATGAGCGCGAGCCTTGGACATAGCACTATGGGTGGAATAGAATATAATGATTGAGGTTGTGTGAGAAGACAAAAAGGGAGAAAGTCTCACATTGACGTGGCTAATCAATGGGCTATGGAGATGCCCACCGATTGATGTCAATGCAAGGAGTAGGGATTGCCATCCAACGGATGCACTAGAGCTATAAATATGTGAAAGCTCATCAAAGGAACTAAGTGGGTGTGCATCCAACTTGCTTGCTCATGAAGACCTAGGGCATTTGAGGAAGCCCATCATTGGAATATACAAGCCAAGTTCTATAATGAAAAATTCCCACTAGTATATGAAAGTGACAAAATAAGAGACTCTCTATCATGAAGATCATGGTGCTACTTTGAAGCACAAGTGTGGAAAAAGGATAGTAACATTGTCCCTTCTCTCTTTTTCTCTCATTTTTTTCTTCCTTTTTTTCTTTTTTTATTTGGGCCTTCTTCCCTTTTTTTGTATGGCCTCTTTTTTTAGACTAGAGTCTCATCCCGACTTGTGGGGGAATTATAGTCTCCATCATCCTTTCCTCTCATGGGACAATGCTCTAATGATGATCATCACACTTTTATTTACTTACAACTCAAGAATTACAACTCGATACTTAGAACAAAATATGACTCTATGTGAATGCCTCTGGCGGTGTACCGGGATTGCGATGAATCAAGAGTGACATGTATGAAAAAAATAAGCATGGTGGCTTGGCGACAAATACGCTGTCAACTACATGATCATGCAAAGCAATATGACAATGATGATGTGTGTCATAATAAATGGAATGGTGGAAAGTTGCATGGCAATATATCTCCGAATGGCTATGGAAATGCCATAGTAGGTAGGTACGGTGGCTGTTTTGAGAAAGATATAAGGAGGCTTATGTTGTTGGGGAACGTTGCAGAAAACAAAAATTTTCCTACTCGTTTCACCGAGATCCATCTAGGAGTTCATCTAGCAACGAGTCATCGGATGCATCTACATACCTTTGTAGATCACGCGCGGAAGCGTTCAAAGAACGGGAATGAGGAAGGTGTATTCGACGTGATCCAAATCACCGATGACCAAGCGCCAAACGGACGGCACCTCCGCATTCAACACACGTACGGGACAGGAGACATCTCCTCCTTCTTGATCCAGCAAGGAGGAAGGAGAGGTTGATGAAGATCCAGCAGCACGACGGCGTGGTGGTGGATGCAGGGCGTCAAAGTAGGAGGGCTTCGCCTATACTACGCGAGAGAGACGTAACGGGGGAGAGGGAGGCGCCAGGGGCTGTGTATCAAGTCCCTCCTCTCCCCCACTATATATAGGAGGGCCAAGGGGGGGTGGTGCGCAGCCTAGGAGATCTGATCTCCTAGGTGCGGCGGCCAGGGGGAGGATTCCCTCCCCCCCAAGGCACCCAGAGGTGCCTTCCACCACTTGGACTCCTCCCCATGGAAACCCTAGGCGCATGGGCCTAGTGGGGCTGGTGCCCTTGGCCCATGTAGGCCAAGGCGCACCCCCTACAGCCCATGTGGCCCCCCGGGAAAGGTGGCCCCACCTGGTGGGCCCCCGGGACCCCTCCGGTGGTCCCGGTACAATACCGATAACCCCGAAACTTGTCCCGATGGCCGAAACAGCATTTCCTATATATAATTCTTTACCTCCGGACCATTCCGGAACTCCTCGTGACGTCTGGGATCTCATCCGGGACTCCAAACAACATTCGGGTTTCTGCATATACATATCTTCACAACCCTAGCGTCACCGAACCTTAAGTGTGTAGACCCTACGGGTTCGGGAGACAAGCAGACATGACCGAGACGACTCTCCGGTCAATAACCAACAGCGGGATCTGGATACCCATGTTGGCTCCCACATGCTCCACGATGATCTCATTGGATGAACCACGATGTAGAGGATTCAATCAACCCCGTATGAAATTCCCTTTGTCAATCGATATGTTACTTGCCCGAGATTCGATCGTCGGTATCCCAATACCTCGTTCAATCTCGTTACCGGCAAGTCACTTTACTCGTACCGTAATTCATGATCCCGTGACCAGACACTTGGTCACTTTGAGTTCATTATGATGATGCATTACCGAGTGGGCCCGGTGATACCTCTCCGTCATACGGAGTGACAAATCCCAGTCTTGATCCGTGTCAACCCAACAGACACTTTCGGAGATACCCATAGTATACCTTTATAGTCACCCAGTTACGTTGTGACGTTTGGTATACCCAAAGCACTCCTACGGTATCCGGGAGTTATACGATCTCATGGTCTAAGGAAAAGATACTTTGACATTGGAAAACTCTAGCAAACGAACTATACGATCTTGTGCTATGTTTAGGATTGGGTCTTGTCCATCACATCATTCCCCTAATGATGTGATCTCGTTATCAATGACATCCAATGTCCATAGTCAGGAAACCATGACTATCTGTTGATCAACGAGCTAGAGGCTTACTAGGGACATGTTGGTGTCTGTTATTCACACATGGCTTACTAGGGACATGTTGGTGTCTGTTATTCACACATGTATTACGATTTCCGGATAACACAATTATAGCATGAATAAAGACAATTATCATGAACAAGGAAATATAATAATAACGCTTTTATTATTGCCTCTAGGGCATATTTCCAACAGTCTCCCACTTGCACTAGAGTCAATAATCTAGTTACATTGTGATGAATCGAACACCCATGGAATTCTGGTGTTGATCATGTTTTTCCCTAGGGAGAGGTTTAGTCAACGGATCTGCTACATTCAGGTCCGTATGTACTTTACAAATCTCTATGTCTCCATTTTGAACATTTTCACGAATGGAGTTGAAGCAACGCTTGATGTGCCTTGTCTTCTTGTGAAACCTGGGCTCCTTGGCAAGTGCAATAGCTCCAGTGTTGTCACAAAAGAGTTTGATTGGCCCCGACGCATTGGGTATGACTCCTAGGTCGGTGATGAACTCCTTCACCCATATTGCTTCATGTGCTGCCTCCGAGGCTGCCATGTACTCCGCTTCACATGTAGATCCCGCCACGACGCTCTGCTTGCAGCTGCACCAGCTCACTGCTCCACCATTCAACATATACACGTATCCGGTTTGTGACTTAGAGTCATCCAGATCTGTGTCGAAGCTAGCGTCGACGTAACCCTTTACGACGAGCTCTTCGTCACCTCCATAAACGAGAAACATTTCCTTAGTCCTTTTCAGGTACTTCAGGATATTCTTGACCGCTGTCCAGTGTTCCTTGTCGGGATTACTTTGGTACCTTCCTACCAAACTTACGGCAAGGTTTACATCAGGTCTGGTACACAGCATGGCATACATAATAGAACCTATGGCTGAGGCATAGGGGATGACACTCATCTCTTCTATTTCTTCTGCCGTGGTCGGACATTGAGCTGTGCTCAATTTCACACCTTGTAATACAGGTAAGAACCCCTTCTTAGAATGATCCATATTGAACTTCTTCAATATCTTATCAAGGTATGTGCTTTGTGAAAGACCTATGAGGCGTCTTGATCTATCTCTATAGATTTTGATGCCTAATATATAAGCAGATTCTCCAAGGTCCTTCATTGAAAAACTCTTATTCAAGTAGGCCTTGATGCTGTCCAAGAGTTCTATATCATTTCCCATCAAAAGTATGTCATCCACATATAATATGAGAAATGCTACAGAGCTCCCACTCACTTTCTTGTAAACGCAGGCTTCTCCATAAGTCTGCGTAAACCCAAACGCTTTGATCATCTCATCAAAGCGAATGTTCCAACTCCGAGATGCTTGCACCAGCCCATAAATCGAGCGTTGGAGCTTGCACACCTTGTCAGCATTCTTAGGATCGACAAAACCTTCCGGCTGCATCATATACAATTCTTCCTTAAGGAAACCATTAAGGAATGCCGTTTTGACGTCCATTTGCCAAATTTCATAATCATAAAATGCGGCAACTGCTAACATGATTCGGACGGACTTTAGCTTCGCTACCGGTGAGAAAGTCTCATCGTAGTCAACTCCTTGAACTTGTCGATAACCCTTAGCAACAAGTCGAGCTTTATAGATGGTCACATTACCATCCGCGTCTGTCTTCTTCTTAAAGATCCATTTATTTTCTATGGCTCGCCGTTCAACGGGCAAGTCAGTCAAAGTCCATACTTCGTTTTCATACATGGATCCTATCTCGGATTTCATGGCTTCTAGCCATTTGTCGGAATCCGGGCCCGCCATCGCTTCTTCATAGTTCGAAGGTTCACCGTTGTCTAACAACATGATTTCCAAGACAGGGTTGCCGTACCACTCTGGTGCGGAACGTGTCCTTGTGGACCTTCGAATTTCAGTAGGAGCTTGATCAGAAGTATCTTGATCATTATTATAAACTTCCTCTCTAGTCGGTGCAGGCACCTCAGGAACATTTTCTTGAGTTGCGCCATTTACCGGTTCAAGAGGTAATACTTCATCAAGCTCTACTTTCCTCCCACTTACTTCTTTAGAGAGAAACTCTTTCTCTAGAAAGGACCCATTCTTGGCAACAAAGATCTTGCCTTCGGATCTGAGGTAGAAGGTGTACCCAATAGTTTCTTTTGGGTATCCTATGAAGACGCATTTTTCCGACTTAGGTTCGAGCTTCTCAGGTTGAAGTTTCTTCACATAAGCATCGCATCCCCAAAACTTTTAGAAACGACAGCTTAGGTTTCTTCTCAAACCATAATTCATACGGTGTCGTCTCAACGGATTTCGACGGTGCCCTATTTAAAGTGAATGTGGCAGTCTCTAAAGCATAGCCCCAAAAAGATAGCGGTAAATCAGTAAGAGACATCATAGACCGCACCATATCCAACAGAGTGCGATTACGACGTTCGGACACACCGTTACGCTGAGGTGTTCCAGGCGGCGTGAGTTGTGAAACTATTCCACATTTTCTTAAGTGTGTGCCAAATTCGTGACTCAAGTATTCTCCTCCACGATCTGATCGTAGAAACTTGATTTTCCTATCACGTTGATTTTCAACCTCACTCTGAAATTCCTTGAACTTTTCAAAGGTTTCAGACTTGTGTTTCATTAAGTAGACATACCCATATCTACTCAAGTCATCAGTGAGGGTGAGAACATAACGATAGCCACCGCGAGCCTCAACACTCATTGGACCGCACACATTAGTATGTATGATTTCCAATAAGTTGGTTGCTCGCTCCATTGTTCCTGAGAACGGAGTCTTGGTCATCTTACCCATGAGGCATGGTTCGCACGTGTCAAATGATTCATAATCAAGAGACTCTAAAAGTCCATCTGCATGGAGCTTCTTCATGCATTTGACACCTATGTGACCAAGGCGGTAGTGCCACAAGTATGTGGGACTATCATTATCAACCTTACATCTTTTGGTACTCACATTATGAACATGTGTAGTATTACGTTCGAGATTCATAAAGAATAAACCATTCACCATAGGAGCATGACCATAAAACATATCTCTCATATAAATGGAACAACCGTTATTCTCAGATTTAAATGAGTAGCCATCTCGAATTAAACGAGATCCCGATACAATGTTCATGCTCAAAGCTGGCACTAAATAACAATTATTGAGGTTTGAAACTAATCCCGTAGGTAAATGTAGAGGCAGCGTGCCGACGGCGATCACATCGACCTTGGAACCATTCCCGACGCGCATCGTCACCTCATCCTTCACCAGTCTCCGTTTATTCCGCAGCTCCTGTTGTGAGTTACAAATATGAGCAACGGCACCGGTATCAAATACCCAGGAGTCACTACGAGTACTGGTAAGGTACACATCAATTACATGTATATCAAATATACCTTTTGTTTTGCCGGCCTTCTTGTCTGCTAAGTACTTAGGGCAGTTCCGCTTCCAGTGACCGCTTCCCTTGCAATAAAAGCACTCAGTCTCGGGCTTGGGTCCATTCTTTGGCTTCTTCCCGGCAGCTTGCTTGCCGGGCGCGGCAACTTCCTTGCCGTCCTTCTTGGAGTTCTTTTTAACCTTGCCTTTCTTGAACTTAGTGGTTTTATTGACCATCAACACTTGATGTTCCTTCTTGACTTCTACCTCCGCTGATTTCAGCATTGAGAACAACTCAGGAATGGTCTTTTGCATCCCCTGCATGTTGAAGTTCATCACAAAGCTCTTGTAGCTAGGTGGAAGCGACTGGAGGATTCTGTCAATGACCGCATCATCCGGGAGATTAACTCCCAGCTGAGACAAGCGGTTATGTAACCCAGACATAGTGTGTATGTGCTCACTGACAGAACTATTTTCCTCCATCTTACAGCTGAAGAACTTATCGGAGACTTCATATCTCTCGATCCGGGCATGAGCTTGAAAAACCATTTTCAGCTCTTCGAACATCTCATATGCTCCATGTCTCTCAAAACGCTTTTGGAGCCCCGTCTCTAAGCTGTAAAGCATGCCGCACTGAACGAGGGAGTAGTCGTCAACACGTGTCTGCCAAGCGTTCATAACTTCTTGGTTCTGTGGGACGGGTGGATCACCTAGCGGTGCTTGTAGGACATAATCTTTCTTGGCAGCTATGAGGATGATCCTCAGTTCCGGACCCAGTCCGTATAATTGCTGCCATCGTCTTTCAGCTTGGTTTTCTCTAGGAACGCGTTGAAGTTGAGGACTACGTGGGCCATTTGATCTACAAGACATAGTGTAAAATATATTTAGACTAAGTTCATGATAATTAAGTTCATCTAATCAAATTATTAATGAACTCCCACTTAGATTAGACATCCCTCTAGTCATCTAAGTATTACATGATCCGGGTTAACTAGACCGTGTCTGATCATCACGTGAGACGGACTAGTCAACGTCGGTGAACATCTTCATGTTGATCATATCTTCTATACGACTCATGCTCGACCTTTCGGTCTTCTGTGTTCCGAGGCCATGTCCGTACATGCTAGGCTCGTCAAGTTAACCCTAAGTGTTTTGCATGTGTTCCGAGGCCATGTCTGTACATGCTAGGCTCGTCAACACCCGTTGTATGTGAACGTAAGGATCCATCACACCCGATCATCACGGCGTGCTTAGAAACGATGAACTTTAGCAACGGTGCACAGTTAGGGGAGAACACTTCTTGAAATTGTTATGAGAGATCATCTTATTTACTACCGTCGTTCTAAGTAAACAAGATGCAAAAACATGATAAACATCACATGCAATCAAATAATAGACGTGACATGATATGGCCAATATCACATAGCTCCTTTGATCTCCATCTTGGGGCTCCATGATCATCTTGTCACCGGCTTGACACCATGATCTCCATCATCATGATCTCCATCATCGTGTCTCCATGAAGTTGCTCGCCAACTATTACTTCTACTACTATGTCTAACGCGTTTAGCAATAAAGTAAAGTAATTTACATGGCGTTTCTCAATGACACGCAGGTCATATAAAAGAATAAAGACAACTCCTATGGCTCCTGCCAGTTGTGATACTCATCGACATGCAATTCGTGAATCCTATTACAATAGCATGAACATCTCATACATCACATATAGATCATTCATCATTCATCACAACTTTGGCCATATCATATCACAAACCACTTGCTGCAAAAACAAGTTAGACGTCCTCTAATTGTTGTTGCAAGTTTTACGTGGCTGAATTTGGGTTCTAGCAAGAACGTCTTCTTACCTACGTTAAAGCCACAGCGTGATTTGTCAACTTCTATTTACCCTTCATAAGGACCCTGTTCATCGAATCCGCTCCAACTAAAGTGGGAGAGACAGACACCCGCCAGCCACCTTATGCAACTAGTGCATGTTAGTCGGTGGAACCGGTTTCACGTAAGCGTACGTGTAATGTTGGTCCGGGCCGCTTCATCCCACAATACCGCTGAAGCAAGAAAAGATTAGTAACGGCAAGAAAGTTGACAAATCTACGCCCACAACAAATTGTGTTCTACTCGCGCAAGAAGAACTACGCAGAGACCTAGCTCATGATGCCACTGTTGGGGAACGTTGCAGAAAACAAAAATTTTCCTACTCGTTTCACCGAGATCCATCTAGGAGTTCATCTAGCAACGAGTCATCGGATGCATCTACATACCTTTGTAGATCACGCGCGGAAGCGTTCAAAGAACGGGAATGAGGAAGGTGTATTCGACGTGATCCAAATCACCGATGACCAAGCGCCAAACGGACGGCACCTCCGCGTTCAACACACGTACGGGACAGGAGACATCTCCTCCTTCTTGATCCAGCAAGGAGGAAGGAGAGGTTGATGAAGATCCAGCAGCACGACGGCGTGGTGGTGGATGCAGGGCGTCAAAGTAGGAGGGCTTCGCCTATACTACGCGAGAGAGACGTAACGGGGGAGAGGGAGGCGCCAGGGGCTGGTGTATCAAGTCCCTCCTCTCCCCCACTATATATAGGAGGGCCAAGGGGGGGTGGTGCGCAGCCTAGGAGATCTGATCTCCTAGGTGCGGCGGCCAGGGGGAGGATTCCCTCCCCCCCAAGGCACCCAGAGGTGCCTTCCACCACTTGGACTCCTCCCCATGGAAACCCTAGGCGCATGGGCCTAGTGGGGCTGGTGCCCTTGGCCCATGTAGGCCAAGGCGCACCCCCTACAGCCCATGTGGCCCCCCGGGAAAGGTGGCCCCACCTGGTGGGCCCCCGGGACCCCTCCGGTGGTCCCGGTACAATACCGATAACCCCGAAACTTGTCCCGATGGCCGAAACAGCATTTCCTATATATAATTCTTTACCTCCGGACCATTCTGGAACTCCTCGTGACGTCCGGGATCTCATACGGGACTCCGAACAACATTCGGGTTTCTGCATATACATATCTTCACAACCCTAGCGTCACCGAACCTTAAGTGTGTAGACCCTATGGGTTCGGGAGACAAGCAGACATGACCGAGACGACTCTCCGGTCAATAACCAACAGCGGGATCTGGATACCCATGTTGGCTCCCACATGCTCCACGGTGATCTCATCGGATGAACCACGATGTCGAGGATTCAATCAACCCCGTATGCAATTCCCTTTGTCAATCGATATGTTACTTGCCCGAGATTCGATCGTCGGTATCCCAATACCTCGTTCAATCTCGTTACTGGCAAGTCACTTTACTCATACCGTAATGCATGATCCTGTGACCAGACACTTGGTCACTTTGAGCTCATTATGATGATGCATTACCGAGTGGGCCCGGTGATACCTCTCCGTCATACGGAGTGACAAATCCCGGTCTTGATCCGTGTCAACCCAACAGACACTTTCGGAGATACCCGTAGTATACCTTTATAGTAACCCAGTTACGTTGTGACGTTTGGTATACCCAAAGCACTCCTACGGTATCCGGGAGTTACACGATCTCATGGTCTAAGGAAAAGATACTTTGACATTGGAAAACTCTAGCAAACGAACTATACGATCGTGTGCTATGTTTAGGATTGGGTCTTGTCCATCACATCATTCTCCTAATGATGTGATCTCGTTATCAATGACATCCAATGTCCATAGTCAGGAAACCATGACTATCTGTTGATCAACGAGCTAGTCAACTAGAGGCTTACTAGGGACATGTTGGTGTCTGTTATTCACACATGTATTACGATTTCCGGATAACACAATTATAGCATGAATAAAGACAATTATCATGAACAAGGAAATATAATAATAACACTTTTATTATTGCCTCTAGGGCATATTTCCAACATATGTGTCATAGAGCGTATCATATCACAGGGTTTGGATGCACCGGCGAAGTTTGCACCAACTCTCAAGGTGAAAAAGGGCAATGCACGGTACCGAAGAGGCTAGCAATGATGGAAGGGTGAGAGTGTGTATAATCCATGGACTTGACATTAGTCATAAAGAACTCACATACTTATTGCAAAAATCTACAAGTCATCAAAACCAAGCACTACAGGCATGCTCCTAGGGGGATAGATTGGTAGGAAAAGACCATCGCTCGTCCCCGACCGCCACTCATAAGGAAAGCAATCAAAGAACACTCCATGCTTCAAATTTGTCACAGAACGTTTACCATCGTGCATGCTACGGGACTTTCAAACTTCAACACAAGTATTTCTCGATTTCACAATTACTCAACTAGCCCACCTCTAATATTACCACCTTTATATCTCAAAACAACTATCAAGCATCCAACTTCTCTTTAGTATTTAAAATTTATAACGAAAGCAAATTACCATGCTGTTCTAAAGGACTCTCAAAATAATATAAGTGAAGCATGAGAGATCAATTATTTCTATAAAATAGGACCACCGCCGTGCTCTAAAAGAGATAAGCGAAGCACTAGAGCAAAAACTATCCAACTCAAAAGATATAAGTGAAGCACATAGAGTATTCTAATAAATTCCAATTCATGTGTGTCTCTCCCAAAAGTTGTGTACAGAAAGGATGATTATGGTAAACTAAAAAGCAAAGACTCAAATCATGCAAGACGCTCCAAGCAAAACACATATCATGTGGTGAATAAAAATATAGCTCCAATTAAAGTTACTCATGGACGAAGACGAAAGAGGGGATGCCTTCCGGGGCATCCCCAAGCTTAGGCTTTTGGTTGTCTTGAATATTACCTTGGAGTGCCTTGGGCATCCCCAAGCTTAGGCTCTTTCCTCTCCTTGTTCCATAATCCATCAAATCTTTACCCAAAACATGAAAACTTCACAACACAAAACTTAAAAGAAATCTTGTGACCTCCTTTAGTAAAAGAAAACAAACCACCACTTCAAGGTATTGTAATGAACTTGTTCTTTATTTTAATTGGTGTTAAACCTACTTTATTCCTATTTTTTTATGGTTCATAAACTCTATTACTAGCCATAGATTCATAAAAATAAGCAAACAACACACGAAAAACAGAACCTGTCAAAAACAGAACAGTCTGTAGTAATCTGTACGTTTAGAGCACTTATGGAACCCCAAAAATTATAAAATAAATTGATGGACGTGAGGAATTTCTCTGTTAATCATATGCAAAAATAATTAACTAAATAGCACTTTCCAGTAAAAAAATAGAAGCAAATCTTGTGAGCGCTAAAGTTTCTGTTTTTTACAGCAAGATCGCAAAGACTTGCCCCAAGTCTTCCCAAAGGTTCTACTTGGCACAAACACTAACTAAAAGCATAAAACCAAATCTATACAGATGATAGATGAATTATTTATTACTAAACATAATCAAAATTCAAGAAACAAAAATAAAATTGGGTTGCCTCCAACAAGAGCTATCGTTTAACGCCCCTAGCTAGGCATAAAAGCAAGGATAGATCTAGGTATTGTCATCTTTGGTATACAATCCATAAGTGGCTCTCATAATAGATTCATAAGGTAATTTAATTTAATTTATAGGAAAGTGTTCCATGCCTTTCCTTAATGGAAATTGGAATCTAATATTCCCTTCTTTCATATCAATAACTGCACCGATCGTTCTAAGGAAAGGTCTACCAAGAATAATAGGACATGAAGGATTGCAATATATATCAAGGACAATGAAATCTATGGCCACATAATTCCTATTTGCAACAATAAGAACATCATTAATTCTTCCCATAGGTTTTTTAATGGTGGAATCCGCAAGAATCAAGTTGAAAGAACAATCAACAAATTCACGGAAACCTAGCAAATCACACAAAGTTTTAGGAATCATGGAAACACTAGCACCCAAATTACATAAAGCATAGCATTAATGGTCTTTAATCTTAATTTTAATAGTAGGTTCCCACTCATCATGAAGTTTTCTAGGGATAGATACTTCTAATTCAAGCTTTTCTTCATAAGATTTCATTAAAGCATCAACGATATGTTTAGTAAAAGCTTTGTTTTGACTATAAGCATGCGGAGAATTCAGCACAGATTGCAACAAGGAAATACAATCTATTAAAGAACAATTATCATAATTAAATTCCTTGAAATCCAAGATAGTGGGTTCATTGCTATTTAAAGTTTTGACCACTCCCATCCCACTTTTATCAAATTTTGCATCAAGATCTAAAAACTCTGAATCATTGGGACGCCTTCTAATACTAAAGTTGACTCATCTCCAGTCCCATCATTATCAAGATTCATATTCGAAACAAGGATTTAATAGGGGACACATCAATAACTTTTAGTTCTTCATCATTATTATCATGGAAACTAGAAGAACATGCTTTCACAAAGTAATCCTTTTTAGCACGCATCCTAGCGGTTCTTTCTTTGCACTCATCAATGGAAATTCTCATAGCTTTGGGAGACTCACTGATATCATGCTTTGGTGGAATAGATCTAAGTTTCAAAGAATCAACATCAAGAGAAATTCTATCCACGTTCCTAGCCAACTCATCAATCTTAGACAATTTTTCTTCAATCAAAGCATCGAAACTCTTTTGCGAACTAATAAATTCTTTAATATTAGATTCAAAATTAGAGGGCATATTATTATAATTTCCATAAGAATAGTTGTAGGAATTACCATAATTATTAGAGGAATTACTAGGAAACGGCCTAGGATTAAAATTACCTCTATACGCGTTATTACCAAAATTGTTCATACCAACAAAATTCACATCCATAGATTCATTATTATTCTCAATCAAAGTAGACAAAGGCATATCATTAGGATCAGAAGAAACACTTTTATTAGCAAACAATTACATAAGTTCATCCATCTTTCCACTCAAAACATTGATTTCTGCTATAGCATGCACCTTTTTATTAGATCTTTCAGTATGCCATTGATAATAATTAACCATAATATTATCTAGGAGTTTAGTAGCTTCTCCTAAAGTGATTTCCATAAAAGTGCCTCCCGCGGCCGAATCTAAAAGATTTCTAGAAGCAAAGTTCAATCCGGCATAAATTTTTTGTATAATCATCCAAAGATTCAAACCATGTGTAGGGCAATTATGTATCGTTAATTTCATCCTCTCCCAAGCTTGTGCAACATGTTCATGATCAAGTTGCTTAAAATTCATAGTATCATTTCGAAGAGTGGTGATCTTAGTGGGAGGAAAATACTTAGAGATAAAATCATCTTTGCACTTATTCCATGAATCTATACTATTTTTAGGCAAAGACGAAAACCAAGTGTCGGTGTCAAAACCGGCGGATCTCGGGTAGGGGGTCCCGAACTGTGCGTCTAGGCCGGATGGTAACAGGAGGCAAGGGACACGAAGTTTTACCCAGGTTCGGGCCCTCTCGATGGAGGTAAGACCCTACGTCCTGCTTGATTAATATTGATGATATGGGTAGTACAAGAGTAGATCTACCACGAGATCAGAGAGGCTAAACCCTAGAAGCTAGACTATGGTATGATTGTGTTGTCCTACGGACTAAAACCCTCCGGTTTATATAGACACCGGATAGGGTTAGGGTTACACAGAGTCGGTTACAATGGTAGGAGATCTACATATCCGTATCGCGAAGCTTGCCTTCCACGCCAAGGAAAGTCCCTTCAGGACATGGGACGAAGTCTTCAATCTTGTATCTTCATAGTCCAGGAGTCCGGCTGAAGGTATAGTCCGGCCATCCGTACACCCCCTAATCCAGGACTCCCTCAGTAGCCCCTGAACCAGGCTTTAATGACGACGAGTCTGGCGCGCAGATTGATTTCGTCATTGCAAGGCGGGTTCCTCCTCCACGTACTTCATAGAAGATTTTGAACAGAAAGATAGTGTCCGGCTCTGCAAAATAAGTTTCCACATATTGCCATAGAGAGAATAATATTTACACAAATCTAATCTGCTAACGTATTCTGTAGTGCGACAGCACACCACGGCCAAGCTTTTATTCGAATCGTTTTACTGTCCCATCTCAACGTGTTATGCGAGGCGGTTTCCTTGGCACGTCTTGTTAAAGCAGAGATCGTGTCCCCTTATTCTGGGATTCTCATCAATACGGGCGTGGGTAACCCAACCGCGCCATTGATTATGGCGCTTGGGAGATAAGCGAGTTTTACCAGGCTGGTGGGGACGCATAGTCGCGTCCACCCATATAAGGGGATAAGGATCCACCTTTTCACATACGCCTTCTTCCTCCTTTGCCTATCCATTTTCGCGCACTCGAGCTCCAGCGCCCAAATCCGCACTCCCCACCTCAACCTTCCCCAGCCATGTCCGGAGCGGGAGGCAAGTGGATGGTCTCCTCCGTTATGGAGGGACACATCAAAAGACTAAGGAAGGCCGGATACTTGTCCAATGACATTGCGCACCGGCTTCCCGAAGGGGGGCAGCTCATCCCTAGGGTGGTGTTCCTCCCCCATTTTCTCCGCGGACTGGTTTTCCCTCTCCACCCATTTTTCTGGGGGCTCATGTTCTACTATGGCCTGGATTTCCACGATCTGGCCCCAAACTTTGTCCTCAACATCTCGGCGTTTATCGTCGTGTGCGAGGCCTTCCTCCGCATCCGCCCCCATTTCGGCCTTTGGCTCAAGACTTTTAATGTCAAGCCGAAGGTGGTGCGCGGCAACCAGGCGGAGTGCGGAGGCGCCATGGTGGGAAAGATGCCCAACATCTTATGGCTCGAGGGCTCCTTTGTGGAGAACCCTGAAGTGGTGGCAATCATGGTGGTTTTACATCATCGAGCCGCGCGACCCTAAGTGGGTCGCAACCCCCGAGTTTCGATCCGGACCCCCAATGCGGCTCACGTCCTGGAAAGAGACGGTCCTGTAATGGGGTAAAAAAGGAGGGCTGACCGGACTCCAAACATGCGTCCAAACCTTGGTGGACAAGCAGCTCAAGCTTGTCAACGTAGTCCAGGTTATGCTTATCCGCCGGATCCTCCCGTGTCAACAACGGGTTTTCAACCTGTGGGAGTTCGACCCGGCGCAGCACCGAACTCTTAGGATGCTCTTCGACACGACGTACGAAGATGCCTGGAAGGTGCTTTTCAAAGGTGCCGAGGCCCCCGCATCCGCAACTGAGGATCGCGGATTCAGCACGCAGCATCACGCTCGTGCGGTAAGCTATTTTTACCTTCTACAGGGTATCAGTTTTTCATAGTTTGACTCCATGCGGGATCTAAGCTCCCTTGCCTTTGACAGGATTGGCAGGAGACATCCGGAAAAATCAACTGTCTGGCTCCTTTGCCCAAAGGTCCAGCGGACGCTCGTTTGGCGAAGCTGCTGGTTCCGGCACCCTATGTGGTGTCGGAGAAGAAGGCCAAGAAGAAGGCCACGGGGACTCGAAAGAGTGCCCGGTGCCAGGAGGCGTCGGATCCATCATCTAACGGCTCCAAGACGCACTCCTCCCATGAAGACGAGGAGGAAGAAGAGACCTCTCCCCCTCCAGCGGGGGAAGGGAAGAAAAGGAAGGCCGCCCCAACTGGGGAGGCCGAGGGGTCCAAGAAGGGGAAAACCCTTCCTCCGGACTACTCCACCAACACCGACAACAGCGAAGAGGAGTGGCCGACCAGGGCCAAGCCCCTGGCGAAATCGTAAGTATCCGGATACCAGAGTAATTCATAGTATTCCTTTATTACACAGCTTTCCCTTATGTCGAATATGATTATGCAGCCCACCCAAAGACCGGCTCGACGCGTCGCCGAGCGGTTCACTGGACTCGTCAGATGTGAATTCGCTTCCGACGGCTTCCTCCCCCCGGCCCTACGGACGACACCGAAGTGTTGTCCCAACAGGTTCCAAGCCGGGAGGAGGTGGTCCTGGAGGCGCCGCAAGGCGACCTCCCGGACTCCAGGGGTGACGGGGAAAAAATCTCCCAGGGCTCCAAGTCCGGTTCTAGGACGGACACCGCTCCGGAACCTTCAAAGGTTCCAGAGTCCGACGGGGGACCTCCTTCCAAGAGGAGCAAGCCCACCGTGCCGGTGACCCCCGTCCAACCGGAGGCGCCGGACAATCTGTTGGAGGCGATCCGAGGCGCCTCCATCGACGAGGAGCGCCGCACCATTATGAGTGCGGTGGTCCAGAAGGTTCAGTCCGCCAAGAGCGGACTGACTGAAGCTTGTACTAGCCTTTTAACAGGCTTTGAGGTAAGTAAAGAATGTGTAAATAATATTACCGCATAGACAGTAGCCCCCGATTCTCTATTTGGCATTCGGGAAGAAAAGACGAATAGAGGATCAAATAAAATTCGTAGGAGTCTAACAAAAAGGAGTCAATATGCGTATGCAGGCTTCTCTGCTTGCGTACGCCGCACTGACTGCGGAAGTGGACACGCTAAAGCAGAACCTCGAGCGGTCTGAGCAAGAGCTCGGGCGTGCCAAGAAGCAGCTCGAGGACAATGAAGGTAAGAAATACCTTATTTAAATATATATATATATATAAAGGTGCAATTGCAAAAAATGACAGGATTATCGTGGCTATTGTAGGGGCCACGTCTGAGGTGGCAACCCTTAAGCAAGCGCTGGTCGAGGCCGAGGAGAGGGCGGCCACGGAGCGCACCGAGCGAGAGAAGTATGAGGCCGAGGTTGGCAAGGTACAGCAAGGGCTCCAGGCTCTCATGGAAAAACATGAGAGTTTGGAGCTTGACTCAAAGACGCGAGCGTCCAAGCTTGCGGTGGCTATTGAAAATGCCAAGTCTACCAAGGCCGAATCCCAGAAGACCCTCCAGGAGTTGGATGAGGTGAAGAAGATAGCGGCGGGTAAGGCATTCTTTATGCAAAGCAAACACATAAACGTGAGTTACTTGTTACTTACCTGAATCCGAAGCTCTCCAGGAGCGTTCGCAGATCATCCCCGGAGTGTGTCCGATGCCGCTGCATTCTATCGAGCCGAGGAGGCTGCTCGACAAAGAAGGTGTTCTGGTCTCAGTATGCTGAGGCCGGACACCCCATGCCCCTTAGCGACCAGCTGAAGCAACTGGTCGAGTTCCACAAGGCGGCCGAACAGGCCATGAAGGGCCTCATAGTTCGGCTGTGGCCTGGAGGGGCTCTACCTGGGAGCTATTTCGGGCTGGTGCGGCAGCCGGTGGAGGCCTGTCCAAGGCTCGAATTCATCAAGTGCTCCATCTGCATTGAAGGTGCCCGTAGGGCCCTTGCCCGTGCTAAGGTGCACTGGGGCAAGTTGGATGCTGAGAAGCTTGTGAAGGACGGGCCACCGCCGGGGAATGAGCATCGCAAGCCCGAGAATTATTATAAGGATGTTCTGAAGGGTGGCTGCCTTGTGGTGGATGAATGTTCTAGGGATGTAATTTTTTAGTGAAACTTGCTCGTTTTGTCCTGTGCGCTGAAAACTTGTTCATATGCGCTTAGCAATGCTATTGGAATTTAAAATATTACCTTATGTGCAGCTGTTTATCAATTCTAAGAGATGGCAAGTCGTCGACTTCTGCCCCCGTGCCGCTAGTGCTGGGTGTTCGGGGATAAACCTGAGCGCTCTTTTCCCCATGTTTGGGTCCTTCGAGGGAGGCGCTCAGCCCAACGAACAAGGCAATCGGACTATAATGCGTGAACACTCTCACTTAGCCATAGAATTCTATAATTTTAAATTTCGGCGAAGCCCCATGTATTCGGAAGACCGAGTTCGGGGCGCTATCCACGCCTTGGCCGGACAGAGCCAGCTCCTCGCTCTAAGCGGCATAAGTCTTTAGGGACTCAAAAAACCTCTCGAACAGCGACCAGCTCTCGCTTCGTCATGACAGTCAGTTTTAGCTTTCTCCACTGAGGTGCTCGACCCAGCTCAACTAGGGCACAATCGCAGTGGTTCTCCTAGTGCTACCTTAGCTGATATAGCGGAACATAAGGCACCAAAACATATGAGCCGGGCAAACCCAACTATTGACCCAAGACATGATTCGGAGCCGATGCATATAATGCTATAAGTTCGGGGTGCCGCACTTGTTAAAGTGTTCGGACTTCTCACACTATATTCAGGGGTACTAAAGCCCCTGGCGTATTTTGGTCGTACCAAAGTGTACAGATGCAACATATCGTTAAGGAACATATATTAAAAAAGAGTAATGCAAAAATAGACAAAAGCTATGCATTGTTTATTAAAGAGGGTTGCGATCAAAGCAGAACGATACAAATATTGCGATAAGCAAAAGGTTGGACTATTTAACGTGTCCCTTCCAGGGGCGAGCTGCGGAATAGTATGCGAAACAGGTATACTGCTCGTGATAGAGACCACCTGGGAGTTCCGTAATGCGGCGTGGCTTGTCTGCTTCCCTGGTTCTTGCATCGTTTGTGCGGTAATTGAACTGCCGAACAGGCTTTCCGAAGAGTGGAGTCCTGAAAGTAAGAGAAAATTAAAAAATCGGCAACCCCTGGTGCGGTTTAAGCCGTGTTTCGGGCATGCCGTAGTTATGTATGCGAAGTACTGGTGTCGCATTTTTGCGAGGGCTGGGGTTGGGGCCACATTGCTATGCCTGCTCGGATCGTGCCAGGCGGTCTTGTTGTAGGTTACTCCGAGTGCGCTTGACGGTGTCCGGTCGTTTAATGGACGGACTGGAGAACTGCCTGGAGAGGCTGCTTTGTACTTCCGCTTCAAGGGCTGCCGTGTGCTCCTCCGTTCGGAGGGAGCGTTCGGTGTTTCCATTGACCATAATTACTCCTCGAGGGCCTGGCATCTTGAGCTTAAGGTATGCGTAGTGCGGTACCACATTGAACTTGGCGAATGCGGTTCGCACGAGCAGTGCATGATAGCCACTGCGGAATGGGACTATGTCGAAGATTAACTCCTCGCTTCGGAAATTATCCGGAGATCCAAGACCACTTCAAGTGTGACTGAGACTGTACAGTTGGCCTCTTCACCTGGTATTACGCCTTTAAAGGTCATTTTGGTGGGCTTAATCCTCGAGGGATCTATGCCCATTTTCCGCACTGTATCCTGGTAAAGCAGGTTCAGGCTGTTGCCGCCATCCATAAGGACTCTAGTGAGATGAAATCCGTCAATAATTGGGTCTAGAACCAATGCGGCGAATCCGCCATGACAGATGCTAGTGGGATGGTCCCTTCGATCAAAGGTGATTGGGCAGGAGGACCATGGGTTGAACTTTGGGGCGACTGGCTCTACCGCGTATACGTCCCTTAACGCACTTCCGCTCCCTTTTGGGGACGTGGGTTGCATATATCATGTTCACCATCCGCACTTGTGGGGGAAAACCCTTCTATCCACTGTTGTTCGGCGGCTGGGGTCCTCGTCGTCATCGCTATGCAGCCCCTTGTCTTCATTTTCGGTGTTTAACTTGCCTGCCTGCTTGAACACCCAACAATCCTTGTTGGTGTGATTGGCCGGCTTTTCGGGGGTGCCATGTATCTGGCACAAGTGGTCGAGTATTCGGTCCAAACTGGACGGGCCCCTAGTATTCCTTTTGAATGGCTTTTTCCGCTGACCGGATTTAGAGCCTCTGAATCCGGCATTAACTGCCGTATACTCAGCATTGTCGCCGTTAATGCGGTGCTTCTGCTTGTTGCGACGCGACCTGCCACTACTGTCCCTGGTATCCGAATTACCAGGGTTATTGGTCATATTGTTGCTACGAGCAAGCCAGCTGTCTTCTCCCGCGCAAAAGCGGGTCATGAGTGTCGTGAGTGCTGCCATAGACTTCGGCTTTTCCTGTCCAAGGTGACGGGCAAGCCACTCGTCATGGATATTGTGCTTGAAGGCTGCTAGGGCCACAGCGTCCGGACAGTCGACTGTTTGATTTTTCTTTGTTAGGAACCGTGTCCAAAATTTCCTGGCCGATTCCTCTGGCTGCTGAATTACATGACTTAGGTCATCGGCGTCTGGGGGTCACACATAAGTGCCCTGGAAATTGTCGAGGAATGCGGCTTCCAGGTCCTCCCAACAACTGATTGATCCTGTTGGCAAGCTGTTAAGCCAATGCCGAGCTGGTCCTTTAAGCTTGAGTGGGAGGTATTTGATGGCGTGGAAATCATCGCCGCGGGCCATGTGGATATGAAGGAGATAATCCTCGATCCATACTGCAGGATCTGTTGTGCCATCATATGATTCGATATTTACGGGTTTGAAACCCTCGGGGATTTGATGATCCATTATTTCGTCTGTGAAGCATAGTGGGTGTGCGGCGCCTCTGTACTGGGCTATATCACGACGTAGCTCCAATGAGCTTTGTCTACTGTGTTCGGCCCTGCCAAATTTGTGGCCGGCGTGACGATTACCGTCTCGAGCCGTGGGGTGCCCACGCGATCCGTAGATCGATCTGGTTTGCCTTGCCTTGTCCTCCAACATATCTCGTAAGTCCGGCGCATATTCCCGTGCCTTGGTACGGGGTGCGGCTTGAGTGGAGGGCCGAGAGGCCTCTCTGTCGCCGCCACGAGGTGGCCGGTCGGCAGCATCAAGTGCTTCCTCCTCTAATCGGGGTAGCAACCTGTGCTTTGGGTAGCTCTTGGAGGGGCGTTCGAGTTTATGCTCTTCGGCTCCAAGGACTTCAGTCCATCTGTCGACTAGCAAATCTTGATCAGCTCTAAACTGTTGCTGTTTTTTCTTGAGGCTTCTTGCCATGGCCATAAGCCTGCGTTGAAAACGCTCTTGCTCGACGGGATCCTCTGGCACGACAAATTCTTCGTCGTCGAGGCTTGCCTCGTCTTCGGAGGGAGGCATATAATTATCGTCCTCGACCTCTCTATCTGCCGCTCTCTCATGAGGGCTGGTTTCTCCATCCTCCTGTGCTAAATCTTGCTGTAGGGGGTTTTCTTCAGCACTCTCCAGAGTATTATTATCTCCAGTGCTGGAATCGCCGTATTTGTTTTGGCGGGATTTTGATCGGCGCCGGTAACGTCGGCGCTTAGGCTGTTTCTTGGAGGGGTCATCCTCCACTGTTCCATCGCCATCTCCTTCTTTAGGGGTGCCCACCATGTATATGTCATATGACGAGGTGGCTTTCCAGGGCCTAATAGGCGCTGGTTCTTCATCGTCTCCTTCATCGGCGTCCATACCGTTGATGTCTTCGGAGTCGAAGTCGAGCATGTCGGTTAAATCGTCGACAGTGGCTACAAAGTGGGTGGTGGGTGGGCTTTGAATTTCTTCATCGTCCGTACCCCAACCTTGCTGACCGTAGTCCGGCCAGGGCTCTCCTGATAAAGAGAGAGACTTCAGTGTCTCCAGAATATTGCCGAAAGGCGAGTGCTGAAATATGTCCGCGGCAGTAAACTCCATGATCGGCGCCCAATCGGATTCGATCAGCAGGGGCGCGGAGGGTTCGGAGTCCGGAGAGGAGTCCGGCTCCCTGGAGTGATGAGTCTCGCGGAGTGCGGGGCTGGTGTTCGGCTTGATCGCCGTTGGGATCGCAGCCCCCGAGGCGGCGTCCAACCACCCATCCTCGATTGGCGCAGTAGGCTCTGAATTAAGGGTCGAAGCCGATGCGGGTGCGGCCTCCAGGGCGCTGTTCGGCGGCAAAGCTAGATCATGCTCGTCGTGACAGTGTGGCGCGCTTGGCAGTGGCTCGAATCCGTCGAAGATCAAGTCCCCGCGGATGTCAGTCGTGTAGTTTAAACTTCCAAATCTGACCTGACGGCCAGGGGCGTAGCTTTCGATCTGCTCCAGATGGCCAAGTGAATTGGCCCGCAGTGCGAAGCCGCCGAAGACGAAGATCTGTCCGGGGAGGAAGGTCTCACCCTGGACTGCATCGCTATTGATGATCGTAGGAGCCATCGAGCCTGACGGCGACGACACAGAGGAACTCTCAATGAAAGCACCAATGTCGGTGTCAAAACTGGCGGATCTCGGGTAGGGGGTCCCGAACTGTGCGTCTAGGCCGGATGGTAACAGGAGGCAAGGGACATGAAGTTTTACCCAGGTTCGGGCCCTCTCGATGGAGGTAAAACCCTACGTCCTGCTTGATTAATATTGATGATATGGGTAGTACAAGAGTAGATCTACCACGAGATGAGAGAGGCTAAACCCTAGAAGCTTGCCTATGGTATGATTGTTTTGTCCTACGGACTAAAACCCTCCGGTTTCTATAGACACCGGATAGGGTTAGGGTTACATAGAGTCGGTTACAGTGGTAGGAGATCTACATATCCGTATCGCCAAGCTTGCCTTCCACGCCAAGGAAAGTCCCTTCCGGACACGGGACGAAGTCTTCAATCTTGTATCTTCATAGTCCAGGAGTTCGGATGAAGGTATAATCCGGCCATCCGGACACCCCCTAATCCAGGACTCCCTCACCAAGTTTTAGCACGATCTCTCAGAGAAAACGGCAATAGCTTCAGTTTAACAATATCATTATCCACATATTTCTTCTTTGCATATCACACAAATCAAGAAAGTTGTTTAGATGGGTAGAGGCATCTTCACTAGGAAGGCCGGAAAACAAATCTTTCATGACAAGATTCAGCAAAGCAGCATTAATTTCAGAATATTCAGCATCGGTAAGAGGAGCAAACAGAGTGCCAATAAAATCATTATTATTGGTATTGGAAAATCACATGATTTAGTATTATCTTGATCCATCATGACAAGCAAGCAATCCAACACACAAGCAAACAAGAAACAAGCAAAAAGAGACGAACTAGAAAAGAGAAGGGGAACAGAAAAAGAGGGCGGATAAAACCGCAAGGGTGAAGTGGTGGAGAGGAAAACGAGAGGCAAATGGAAAATAATGTAATGCGAGGGATAAGAGTTTGTGATGGGTACTTGGTATGTCTTGACTTGTCCGTAGACTCCCCGGCAACGGCGCCAGAAATCCTTCATGCTACCTCTTGAGCATTGTGTTGGTTTTCCCTTAAAGAGGAAAGGGTGATGCAGCAAAGTAGCATAAGTATTTCCCTCGGTATTTGAGAACCTAGGTATCAATCCAGTAGGAGGTCACACGCAAGTCACTCGTAGCTACACAAACAAATAAGAACCTCACAACCAACGCGATAAAGGGATTGTCAATCCCTTCACGGTCACTTATGAGAGTGAGATCTGATAGAGATGATAAGATAATATTTTTGGTATTTCTATGATAAATAGTAAAAGTAAAGATTGCAAAATAAATGGTACTAGAAATAACTTGTTGACAGGAGATTAATATAATGGAGAATAGACCCGCGGGCTATAGGTTTCACTAGTGGCTTCTCTCAAGATAGCATAAGTATTACGGTGGGTGAACAAATTACTGTCTAGCAATTTATAGAAAAGCGAATAATTATGAGAATATCTAGGCACGATCATATATATAGGCATCACGTCTGTGACAAGTAGACCGACTCCTACCTGCATCTACTACTATTACTCCACACATCGACCGCTATCCAGCATGCATCTAGAGTATTAAGTTCATAAGAACAGAGTAACACATTAGGTAAGATGGCATGATGTAGAGGGATAAAATCAAGCAATATGATATAAACCCCATCTTTTTATCCTCGATGGCAACAATACAATACGTGTCGTTTCCCTTTCTGTCACTTGGATCGAGCACCGCAAGATTGAACCCAAAGCTAAGAAAGATCGATCTAGTAGGCCAAACCAAACTGATAATTCGAAGATACTTGCAAAGATGACCAATCATACATAAAAGATTTCAGAGGAGAATCAAATATTGTTCATAGATAGACTTGATCATAAACCGACTATTCATCGGATCTTGAGAAACACACCGCAAAAAGAGTTACATCGAATAGATCTCCAAGAAGATCGAGGAAACTTTGAATTGAGATCCAAAGAGAGAGAAGAAGCCATCTAGCTAATAACTACACTAATGCAGAATCGGGCTTTAGCGCCGGTTCGTAAGGGCCTTTAGTGCCAGTTCTATAACCGGCACTAAAGGGTGGGGACTAAAGGCCCCCCCTTAGTACCGGTTCAGCACGAAACGGCGCTAAAGTGCCACCACGTGGCAGGAGACATGCCAGGTGCGGGTAGACCATTAGTACCGGTTGGTAACACCAACCGGTACTAAATGTTTGGGGGGGGGTTTGGTTTTATTTTTTATTTTTCCATTAATTTTGTGTTTACAATTTAATTTTAGTGATTGTTTTACATTATAATGAGTTATTAAATCATTACGTGAAAGTACCGCAGATTAGTTTCGACTGGATGCATGTGGATCCTAGCTAAGTGATCAAGTATATGCCATATCCATATTACTTGATCACTTAATTAGGTGATAAAGTTAATATGGATATGGCATATACTTGATCACTTAGCTAGGATCCATGCAGTTGAAACTAATCTGCGGTTTCTTTCATAAATGATATAATAACTCATCATCATCATCATCATCATCATAATATAAAAAATCTTGCATCATATATATCATCACCAACAACAGTATACTAGCTAGCTAAAAATCATCATATATATCATCGAATTCAACATGGTCATTATATTATAAGCGTCCATAACACCACAAAAGCAAATCACTCTTTGAGATTAATTAAGTTCAGGACGAAGAACACATACATGAGAGGACAAGTACTAATTAAGAGCATGAACTAGCTAATAATCACTCATGCTGCTCTCTCTCATGTAGAATAGCATAGAACATCTATAGCTCTCCTGATTCATCATATTTGTGCATGCAGATGAACCTGTCTCCTAATCGTGGGCTGCGCTTCTATTTGCTGCCCCTAGTACTTCTCTGTGATCGTTAACAATTTTGCTCCAATCTTTCACTATTAAGCATTCCTCACTATTAGAAATCCTGAATGCACGCATGTGCATTGTAGGATATCTTGGCCGTAAGCTAACCATTGACATGCGACCTTTAGTACCGATCCACTGAGGGACAACTGTCATCGGGAGTCCCTGTTTAAGAACATCGTATAGTAACATTACTTAGCAATGAAGTTTAGCTTGAAAAATAATGTATGCAAAAGATGCACTTAGGACAAATAGTAAAAATATTGATCTTACCATCTTTCCTAAATAGATGTGACCGTAGTTCAATATGATCACTATTGGTCGCACGTTTTGAGTACTAACATTTTCAAATTCAGGAAAATAATTTCTCTTGACAGCATCAAGATCCTCAAGCCATGAAACATAATGACTTATCTCCTCGCAGTTTAGTTTAGCCCCGGGACAGTGAACGGTCCTATCTACCAAGCGCCGGACATGTTTGCTTGAATGGAAATAAGCTGTCAATAGAAATTAGTTGTCAACTATTTTTGAATAAAGAATATCGAAGAGATATATATGCTTGAGAAACTCACATAATGGTAGAACAAGAGGCATCTGCACATCGACCCAGATGTCTCTATTACCTTCAATATCATCTTCCGGACGAATATCAAAGGTGATAACCATATCAGGCTCAAATGCATAAGCCTTGCATAGTGCTTGCCAAGTTTTGCATTCAAAATAGGTGTATGTGTCTGCATTGTATAATTTGACGTTGAAGGTATAACCATGCTCGGTCTTCAAATAAACTTTTTTACCTCCATAGGTTTGTTAGGACTGAAACATATCTTATCCAAGACAAAAATTCTTGCATGGCAGGGGATACGCCAGTAGAATAGTGAAAATTTAAAATTATAAGTTGAAGCAAATGAAGCATAAGTCATGCTTAATTACGGCAAAAATTTTGTCGTTGTGACTTACTATATCCACTTCGAAGTTCTCATCCAGCTTGATGCTGAAACACCTATCATCAACTAAAAAATTTTCATCGCACAGGTCGCGCTGGTCTTCGCAGTATTGGCACATAATGAAATCGTGTTCGTCGTGAAACGACATTCCTATGTTCATAGATGAAACATTAAACACTTATTAGTTCTATTAATTCAACTAGTTCAACTAATTAATTCAACTAATTCAACTAAGCACTTACTAAAAATATGCCTAAATAAAGTAGCTAAACTAATTCAAATAATTCAACTAACTAATTCAACTAATTAATTCAACTAAACTAGTTCTATTAATTTTCTTAATAAAAATAAAGTAGCTAGTTCTATATAGTAAAATTTTAATTAGATGACCAAATCTCATATAACTAAATTAAATATGTATCTAACATATAATTTCTATCTAATTCATCTAACATTTGACATTAATATCTAACATATGTTCATATAGGTGAAACATTAAGCACTTACTAGTTCTATTAATTCAACTAAATAAACTAGTTCTATTAATTCAACTAGTTCAACTAAGTATTTACTAAAAATAAACTAGTTCTATTAATTTTCTTACTAAAGTATATAAAGTAGCTAGTTATATATACTAATATTTTAATTATATCATCAAATCTCATATACCTGAATTTTCTTACTAAAAATAAACTAGTTCTATTAATTCAACTAGTTCAACTAAGCATTTACTAAAAATAAACTAGTTCTATTAATTCAATTGACATTAATATCTTGCTAATTCATCTAACAATTGACATTAATATTTAACTTTTCTATCTAATACATCAAACATTCGACATTAATCTAACATTCTTATGTAGGTAATTCATCTAATTCAATCATCTAATTAATAATTCAACATGCATTAATCTAAAAAACAGAAAACAGAAAATAAGTAAAAAAAAATGTGTGTGTGTGTTTGTGTGTGTGTGTACGTGATTGTGTGTGTGTACGAGCGGGGGCAGCGGGGGCGTACGGGCGGCGGGGGCGTACGGGCGGCGGCCGGCGTATGGGGACAGCGACGATGGGAGGACGCCGGCGTATGGGGCGGCGGCGCAAGACGGCGACGACGGGCGGCGGGGGCGAGGCGAGCGGCGGGGGCGGCGAGGGCGAGACAACGATGGGAGACGGTGCGGGACGGGAGCGGCGGCAATGTCGCGAAGAGGTTGGAGATGCGGAGATGAAACTCAATTTTTCGCAAGTGCCATATATATAGGAGGGGCCTCTAGTACCGGTTGGAGCCACGAACCGATACTAAAGGCCAATTTTGGCCAGCCCAAGCGGCAGGAAGCGACCACATTTAGTACTGGTCCGTGGCTCCAACCGGTAGTAAAGGGTGGCTGTCGGAGTCAAAACCGGCGGATCTCGGGTAGGGGGTCCTGAACTGTGCGTCTAAGGCGGATGGTAACAGGAGGCAGGGGACACGATGTTTTACCCAGGTTTGGGCCCTCTTGATGGAGGTAAAACCCTACGTTCTGCTTGATTTATTCTTGATGATATGGGTATTACAAGAGTTGATCTACCACGAGATCGGAGAGGCTAAACCCTAGAAGCTAGCCTATGGTATGATTGTATGTTATTGTCCCGTCCTACGGACTGAAACCCTCCGGTTTATATAGACACCGAAGAGGGTTAGTGTTACACAAGGTCGGTTACAAAGGAGGAGATATACATATCCGTACTTCCTAGCTTGCCTTCCACGCCAAGTAGAGTCCCATCTGGACACGGGTCGAAGTTGTATCTTCATAGTCCAACAGTCCGGCCAAAGGATATAATCTGGCTGTCCGGTGACCCCCTAATCCAGGACTCCCTTAGTAGCCCCTGAACCAAGCTTTCAATGATGATGAGTCCGGCGCGTAGTGTTGTCTTCGACATTGCTAGGTGGGTTCCTGCTCCGAACATATCACAGAAGAGTTTGAATACAAGGATAGTGTCCGACCCTGCAAAATAAGTTCCACATACCACTATAGAGAGAATAATACTTCCACAAATCTTAATCTGCTGACACGTTTTGGCAACATGACATCATGCCATGGCTCGGTGATTATTCGAACCGTTTTTCTTTAACCAGCTCCACAGATAACGCGAGGCGGTTTCTCGGCATGTCTTGTCAAAGCAGAGATCATGTTCCCCTAATTACGGGATTCTCATCAATACGGTCATGGGTAACCCAACCATGTCTAGGACTCCTAGATTATAGGCATGTCCCAAACGGCTACGGAGAGGACACTTGATATTCACCCACTTTATAAAGGGACAAGGCTTGTACTTTTTTTTCCCTCCTGTGCTCAATCAAATCCTTCTCCCGCCTCGAGTTCTAACACCCAAAGCCCAGGTCAGGTGCTTCGGACCTTCAACTATGTCCGGATCTAGCCTTCAAGGCTGGTGGATGCCCTCCTCCGTTACGAAAGAGGATATCAAGAAGTTGAGGGAGGCCAGATACCTGTCCGCCGAGGTTTCGCATCGGCTGCCTGCCCGAGAGCAGGTCGTCCATACTCCCAAACCTAACGAGAACGTTGTGTTCATCTCCCACTTCCTCCGAGGTCTAGGCCTCACTCTGGATCCCTTTGTTAGGGGTTTGATGTTCTATTACGGGCTAGATTTCCACGATCTAGCCCCGGACTCCTTTCTCCACATCTCGGCATTTATTGTCGTATGTGAGGCCTTCCTCCGCATTACCCCTCACTTTGGCCTGTGGCTCAAGACTTTCGACGTGAAGCCGAAGATGGTCGAGGGGCAGCACGCAGCGTGCGGAGGCGCATTAATAAGCAAGATCGCTGGAGCTTCATGGCAACGGGAGTGGTTTTACATCACAGCTCCCAGAAGTGCCAAGTGGGTGGCTGCCTCTGCTTTCCGCTCGGGCCCTCCACCACAACTAATGTCATGGATTAGCAGAGGGCTGAGCTGTGGTCCAGCCAAAGATGTGCCTATACTGCAGAGCCGCATTCAAGATCTCTTCGAAGGAGATTTCAGTCTGGTTACGGTGGTGCAAGTCATGCTGGTTCGTCGAGTCCAGCCTTGCAAACGCCGGCCCCTCCGCATGTGGGAGTACAACCCAGAAGGGCCGCGCACTATTTAGAATTTCCTCGGCCTGACACACGAGGAGATGTACAGATCATTCTTTGGACCCCAAGTAGAGTGTCCGGATACTACCGAGGACGTGGGCCTGAGCAGCAACCGTACCACCGACCAAGTAAGTAATCCTTTATCCGAACACACCGTATTTCGTTTACCATGACGTCATTCTGAGAAATCGCTCTTTGACCAGGACTGGGTAACAAGGGCGAAGATGATTCGGTGTTCGGCCCCCCTTCCTGAGGGTTTGGAGAATCCGGTACTGGAAAAGATGCTCAAGCTAGCACCTTGCCTGGAGCCCTCAAAGAAAGATAAAGGGGGGAATAATGAGGTCAAAAGCGGGCCCCCATTGCTACCAATTCCAACCGAGGGAATGAGCGGCTCCGTGAAGGAGGATAACCAAGGGGAAGAATCTGACCTTCTCCCGCTTCGGGGAAGGAAGAGGACTGCCTCTGAAGATCCGGAAACCAAGGCTTCCAAACAGGAGAAGAAGTCTCCACCAGAGGGTCCTACCTTCGAGGGTGCCCTTGCCGCACAAAGTCCGCACGAGGATCAGCCCTCCAATGAGCTGTAAGTAATCAAAAAGTACTTTAATAGTGGAGATATACTACCTTACCTCTGAGTAAAATAACCGAAGTGTTTATCTTGCAGTTCGAATCTTAGCCCTTATCAGCAGAGCTCATCTTCGGGGGATCTTCTTTCGGAGATGATGGAGAGCGAAACGCCTCCACTGGACTCCCCCGCTCAAGAAGCGGGCGACCCTGACGTGTCGTCACGGAGGGCCTCTGCGGATCCGGTGAGGTCAGAAGATAATCCTATAGTCACCCGAAGTCCCCAGCGTCCGGCTCTTGAAGAGAGCAAACAAAAAAGTCCGGCACCGTCTGGTATACGGTCGGACGTACTGAGGGAGCTGTTGGAGCGAGCGGCCATCTCAGAAAAAACACTGTACATTGATGGGTACAGTGATGGAAAGAATTTCGTCCGTCGAAAGGGGATTGCATGAAGCTTTTATGAGTCTACTAACGGGCTTTGAGGTACGTGAAATGATGTACTTTTTGATAGTATAGCACATTTTTAGGTGTGCCCTGTGTAGATAGTAGGCCCTGAGACTCTGGTTGTCGTCGAGAACGGCGGCGAACAGAGGATCGTAATCCCAGGTAATAACCAAACCACCTTTATGTGCAAGTGGTGGAAGCTCCGGTGGCTAGCCGGATTAATGAGTTTGCCGAGCTAAAGCGGCAACTGGATGCGGCAGATGCCGACATCGAGCTTGTTAACAAGCGGCTTGACGAGGCACAGGGTAAGTAATGTTTTCTGGTGAATGTCACATAGTAAGAGCAGCGTAACGCCAGTATCTTTAATATGTTGTGACTGCAGATGGAGCTGCCACCGTGGAGACCCTTCGGGCTGAACTTGCCTGAGCCAAGGAACAAGCAAGAATTAGTAATGCGGCCGCTTTAAAGGCGGCCGAAGAGTTAAGAGCCGAAAAGGTTGCACATTGCGAGAGCAAAGATAAAATGGCCAAGATGGCTGTAAAGTTAAAAAACACTGCCGACCGCTGCCAGCTCCTTGAAGAAGAAAACCGAGCAAAGGCGACGGACCTTGAAAAGGCCGCGGTGGCGACCAAAGACACCGGCTCTGCTATGAGGGCAAAGAAGGAATAGCTACGTGAAGACGGGGATATTGCGGCTGGGAAGCCCTTTTTGCTACGGAGGAAGTTCGGAGATCCGCGGTATGCCCTTCTGGATCGGTTGTGGAGTTCGGTAGACGCATATATGGACTTGGCGGCGAGCGCTGTCGATGCGGTCGAATACTTCTGAGATCAAACAGATCGTGAAGTGGACAAGCTATTCTGGTCGGAGTTTAACATTCCAGAGCGTCCGCTTCCATTGACTGATCAGCTAGCCGAATGGGCCGAACTCAACAGGTTGTCCGCACTCGCCATGAGGTCCGTCGTAGATCATCTGTGGCCGGAAAAACCGAAGCCGAACAGCTATTTCAGCTTAGTGCAGCAGTTCTTGGAGCGGTGCCGCGCATCAGTGCGATGAAGAGGTCGGCGTGTATAGAGGGCTCGCGGATGGCCCTTGCCCATGTCAAAGCATACTGGGTGGAGATGGATGCTACCACTGTTGCGGCGCAGGGTTCGGCCATAGGTCGAGTGGCCGCCGAGCACTATTTCAAAGAAGTTCTCGAGGGCGCTCGTTTGATAGAGGCCCAGTGCTAGAAGAATATTATGTTTGAGTGACATGTATTCCCATTGTAAACACAATGTTTTTATGAAATTTATTAAGGCTGTATTTATACTTTTGCCCGAAAGTTATATGATGCCTCCTGTGCGGCCGTTTATGTATACATGTGTATAACCTGAAAGATTGCAGTCGTCGGCTTCAGCTCCCACGCATATAAAGCGGGGGTGTTCGCAGAAAACGCGTATTCACACTTAATCCAACGTCTTGGTCCTAATAAGCAGGTGATGGCGCAGCGAACTAGGCAACCGGACTATAATGCTTTAACACTTTCAGTTAGCCATAGGAGTTTGACAGTGGGGCTACTATATAGCCCCTGGTGGCTCCGCACTCTCCCGAATTTGGGGTGCGTACATGCCTGGCCGGGAAACAGCCCTTCGTTAAGGCGGATGAATTCTGACATTCCGATAGGTCATCGAGTGGTTGACCAGTCTCACGCTATATCATGACAGTCAGTTTTCGGCTTTGTCTACTGAGGTGCTCGTCCGGATGAACCGCGGCACAATAGCAGTAGTTCTCCTGGTGCCACCTTAGCCGATAGAGCGGAACGTAAGGCAGCAAAACACAGGAGCTGGGAAAACCCAACATTTGACCAAAGACATGATTCGGAGCTGATGCATATAAGGCCAAACTCGCAACGCTGAACACTCCCTAAGGTATTCGGTCTTTATGGTATAAACCGGGCCTAAACAATGCCCTTTGTAAGAAGCCCCTGGTGTCCAGGTACGTGCATTATTCTAACGTGGCCACATGCCATGACGTCAGCATCCTTCTCAATTGTACTAAGAATCCGAGGGATGTGTATCAAGAAGAGACAGTAAAAAAGGTTTACGCAGGGTCTTAATCTAAAAAGAATCCTTGGAACGGGTCCCTGCTGCACGTCTGCGCCTGTGTCTCCGTTGTGCCGTATCCTGGACGGGTGTAGCACGATGGTCATCTGTAAAAGAGAGAAACTTAGGTGAAAAGTTGTCGTGCAAAAAGGTAGGTTTAAAGAAACCATGTACAATTCAAGATGAGTAAAAATTGCCACTTGTCTGCGCGCGTTGAGCCCCTTGTATTTGTAATAGGGGTGTGGCCATCAAACCTGTATGAATTACATGTAGCTGCGCCGGACTCGTCTAACTATGTCCGTGGTCTTGACGACCTATCAAATGCTTTAGTTGGTGAGGCCGTTTTTAGTGTGCAGTTGCCAAGGCAGTCGCACTCTCTTCGGCGCGACAGGATCGCTCAATATTTCCATTCACTGTAATGATGCCACGTGGACCGGGCATCTGAAGCATGAGGGAAGCGTAATGCGGTATTGCATTAAAGCGAGCGAAAGCTTCGCGTCCAAGTAGTGCTTGATAGCCACTTTGGAATGGAGCAACGTGGAAGGTTAAATTTTTGCTATGGAGGTTATCGGGGACGCCGAATATAACCTCTAGTAGCAGGGAGCCCGTGCAATGAGCCCCTGGGGTTGGCGTTAGTCGTTTAAAGGTAGTATTGCTGTGGCGAATTTTCGTTGGGTCTATCCCCATTTTACGGATTGTGTCCTGATATATCAGGTTTAGACTGCTGCCACCGTCCATCAGGACTCGTGTGAAGTGGTATCCATGAATTATTGGGTCTAATACCAAGGCAGCCCATCCTGCACGCCGGATACCTGGTGAGTAATCCCGATGGTCAAAAGTGATCGGTGGAGACGACCAGTGGCAGGACTCCGCGGTGATAGGCCCTTGGGCATATTTCTCTGGGAGTGCCGCTTTGTTTCTCTCCTTGATCACGTGTAACACGTTTACTGTTTTGATTTCTGGTGGAAATTTCTTTTGGTCCCCAGTGTCTTGCTTGAGAGGCTCATCCTCGTCTTCGCTTGGTGTATCCTCCCCCTTGTGTACGGCGTTGAGCTTGCCGGACTGCTTGAAGACCCAACAGTCTCTGTGGGTATGGTTAGCGGGTTACCAGGGGTGCTATGGATCTGACATATTTGGTCCAGAATTTTGTTTAGGCTGGACAGTTCATCTCTGGCGCCTTTAGAGGGTGACTTTCGCTGACCTGGCTGAGAGCTTCTGAATCCGGCATTTACTGCCGTGCTCTTCGGGCTGGCTTCTTTATTCCGGCGCTTATTATTTTTACTGCGCCGTGATTTCCCGTTTCCATCTCTAACTTTGGATGTACTGGGGTCGCTGGTGCTGCATCTGGCTAGCCAGCTATCCTCACCCGCGCAAAAGCGAGTCATGAGGCTTGTTAATGTTGCCATTGTTCTCGGCTTTTCTTGGCCGAGGTGTCTGGCAAGCCATTCGTCGCGGATGCTATGCTTAAAAGCTGCCAAGGCTTCGGCGTCCGGACAGTCGACTATTTGGTTCTTTTTAGTAAGAAACCTGTTCCAAAGCTTTCGGGCTGACTCTCCGGGCTGTTGAGTTATATGACTCAAATCGTCCGCGTCCGGAGGTCGGACATAAGTCCCTTGAAAATTTGCTCGAAAAGCATCTTCGAGCTCTTCCCAGCTTACAATGGAGCTTTCGGGGAGGCTTTTAAGCCAGTGCCGAGCTGGCCCTTTGAGTTTGAGGGGTAAATACTTGATGGCGTGGAGATCATCTCCTCGAGCCATATGGATATGGAGCATATAGTCCTCAATCCAGACCCCAGGGTCTGTTGTTCCATCGTATGCCTCTATGTTTACGGGTTTGAATCCCTCTGGAAATTCATGGTCCAGCACCTCGTCGGTGAAATATAGGGGGTGTGTGGAACCCCTGTATCTGGGTGTATCGCGTTGTTCGGATGTTTGTTGTGTTGCATCGTATGCTGGAGCGCGTTTGCGTGGTCCATAGATGGATCTGGTTGCGCCGTCCTTTTGATGCGAGCCCTCGCATGGATCGCGTATTGGCTTATGTGCGGCGTTGTTTGCCGCTCTATGTTGGCCGTGAGTTCGTCTATCCGACCAGATGGCCGTTTTAGTTTTTGATTGCGGGGGATCTAAGGCCTCCTCATCGTATTCAGGTAGCAACTTCCGCTTCGGGTAGCTCTTGGTGGGGTGACTATGGCCGTACTTCGCTGCTGTGTTGAGCACTTTACTCCATCTAATTCTTAGTGTGTCTTGTGTAGCCTTGAGCCTTTGCTTCTGCTTTTTTAGTCTCCTCGCAGTGGCAACGAGCCTTTGATGGGCATTCTGTTGCTCCGGGTGTCTGTCCGGTGTGATGTCGTCCGGACTATTATCTTTGACAGAGTCGGGTTGTTCGGTTTGATTCTTCGTGTTGCCGTGGTCCGACGATGGATCACCCTGCTCTAACGCTGGGTCTATATGATCGTTGTTTCTGCCGAGGCGGGATTTGGAGCGGCGTTTACGCTGCCGCTTTGACTGCTTCTCGAGGGGGCAACCCTTCGTTGCGTCCTTCCGTTCCTCGTCGTCGTCTTCTTTTGGTGTGTCCACCATGCATATGTCATGTGATGAAGTGGGCGTCTAGTGCCCTTTGGGCGGTGGTTCCTATTTGTCTCCTGCATCGTCGTCCATACTGTCGATGTCTTCGGAGTCGGAGTCGAGCATGTCGGTTAAGTCATCGACAGTGGCTACTAAGTGGGTGGTGGGTGGTCAGTGAATTTCTTCGTCATCCGCATCCCAATCCTGCTGGACATAGTTCGGCTAGGATTCTCCTGACAAGGAGAGAGACTTTAATGAATTCAGTACGTCGCCAAAGGGCGAGTGTTGAAAGATATCCGCGGAGGTAAACTCCATGATCGGCGCTCAACCGGATTCGATAGGAACGGGCGAAGGCGGTTTGGAGTCCGTGGCGAGAGAAGTATCTGGCAGTTTTAACAACATGGCTCTCGTGAAGGGTAAGGTCGATATTCGGCTCGATCGCCGCTGAGGGTAAGGCCTCCATGGCGGGTCCATCCACCCGTCCATGGACGGCGCAACTTTCTCCGAATTGAGGGTCGGAGCGGCTGCCGGTGCGATCTCCTGAACACTGTCAGATGGTAGAGCTAAATCGTACTCATCGTGACTGCGTGATGCACAAGGCAGAGGCTCGAACCGCCGAAGGTCAAGTCTCTACGGATATCGGCCGTGTAGTTTAAGCTTCCAAACCTGACTTGGTGGCCAGGGGCGTAACTTTCGATCTGCTCCAGATGGCAAAGCGAGTTGGCCCGCAGTGCAAAGCCGCCGAACACAAAGATCTGTCCGGGGAGAAAAGTCTCACCCTGGACTGCATCGCTATCGATGATAGAAGGAGCCATCAAGCCTAACGGCGACGACACAGAGGAACTCTCAATGAAAGCACCATGGTCTGTGTCAAAACCGGCGGATCTCGGGTAGGGGGTCCCGAACTATGCGTCTAAGGCAGATGGTAACAGGAGGCAGGGGACACGATGTTTTACCCAGGTTCGGGCCCTCTTGATGGAGGTAAAACCCTACGTCCTGCTTGATTTATTCTTGATGATATGGGTATTACAAGAGTTGATCTACCACGAGATCGGAAAGGCTAAACCCTAGAAGCTAGCCTATGGTATGATTGTATGTTATTGTCCCGTCCTACGGACTGAAACCCTCTGGTTTATATAGACACCGGAAAGGGTTAGGGTTACACAAGGTCGGTTACAAAGGAGGAGATATACATATCCGTACTGCCTAGCTTGCCTTCCACGCCAAGTAGAGTCCCATCCGGACACGAGACGAAGTTGTATCTTCATAGTCCAATAGTCCGGCTAAAGGATATAATCCGGCTGTCCGGAGACCCCCTAATCCAGGACTCCCTCAGCGGCCTTTAGTACCGGTTGGAGCCACAAACCGGTACTAAAGGGGTGCATTGCGGTGCGCAAAGTTTAGTTCCACCTCGCTGGGCGAAGGGCAGCCGCAATGGTAATAAACCCAATCCCGGCTGCTCTATCGAACTCCTCTGTAAACCAGGCTTCTGGGCCTAACTATGGCGCGCTGTCCTATGTGCCTACTGGCCCTTGTGGGCCTGAATTTACATCCCCATGGCCTAGCAGGCCCACTGGCAGCGTCCGAACAATTTTTCATATTGTTTTTTCTTTTCTGCTTTATTTATTTATTTCTATTTATTTCTAAATAGTTTTTTATATAGTTTTTTTCTTTTCTGATTTATTTATTTTCTTCTATTTATTTCTGAGTAGTTTTTATATTTTTTTCTTTTCTGCTTTATTTATTTTCTTCTATTTTCTTTTCTTCGTGTACAAGCGTGTTGAAAATTGATGATGTCAATTTGAATGGTGCATATGGAACGCACAAAAAGTCCGGAGTTCAAATAAGTTTAAAAAATGAAGTGCCCGTGTAACAGATGAGTTCTCATCCGGAACCCTGATACTCCGAAAGAGATTCTCCGGTTTGTACACGAAGTGCGTCTAGTTTTTGCCGTAACCCTCTCTACTCTTTTTCACATGCTATGTGGGTGAAATGATGATACCATGCCAATTTTCAACATTTTCAGAGTTCATTTTGTAGTGATTTTCAATTTCACGGTCATTTAGCTCTCTAAACAAATCGGTAAATGACTGAAAAATAGCAAATGATGTCGGATCGTGTTGAAAATTGATGGCGTCGCTTTGAATGATGCGTACGGAATGCAAAAAGAGTATGGAGTTCAAATAAGTTTAAAAAAATGTAGTGCCCATGTAACAGTTGAGTTCTCGTCCGGAACCCTGATACTCCGAAAGAGAATGTCCAGTTTGTACACGAAGTGCGTCCAGTTTTTGCCGTAACCCTGTCTGCTCTTTTGCACATGCTATGTGGGTGAAATGATAATAACATGCCAAGTTTCAATATTTTCAGAGTTCATTTTGTAGTTATTTTCAATTTAACGGTCATTTAGCTCTATGAACAAATCAGTAAATGACTGAAAAATAGCAAATGATGTCAGAACATGTTGAAAATTGATGACATTGCTTTGAATGGTGCATACGGAACGCAAAAAAGTCTGGAGTTCAGATAAGTTTAAAAAAAATGAAGTGCCCGTGTAATAGATGAGTTCTCGTCCGGAACCCTGATACTCCGAAAGAGATTGTCCAGTTTGTAGATGAAGTGCATCCAGTTTGTGCCTTAACCCTCTCTACTCTTTTGCACATCCTATGTGGGCGAAATGATGATACCATGCCAAGTTCAACATTTTCAGAGTTCACTTTTTAGTGATTTTCAATTTCACTTTCATTTAGCTCTCTGAACAAATCGGTAAATGACTGAAAAATAGCAAATGATGTCATAACGTGTTGAAAATTGATGACGTCGCTTTGAATGGTGCATACGGAACGCAAAAAAGTCTAGAGTTCAAATAAGTTTAAAAAATGAAGTTCCCGTGTAACAGACGAGTTCTTGTCCGGAACCCTAATACTCCGAAAGAGATTGTCCAGTTTGTACACGAAATGCGTACATTTTTTGCCGTAACCCTCTCTACTCTTTTGCACATGCTATGTGGGTGAAATGATGATACCATGCCAAGTTTCAACATTTTCAGAGTTCATTTTGTAGTGATTTTCAATTTCACGGTCATTTAGCTCTCTAAACAAATCGGCAAATGACTGAAAAATAGCAAATGATGTCAGAATAGGTTGAAAATTGATGACATCGCTTTGAATGGTGCATACAGAACGCAAAAAAGTATGGAGTTCAAATAAGTTTAAAAAAATGAAGTGCCTGTGCAACAGATGAGTTCTTGTCTGAAACCCTGATACTCTGAAAGAGATTGTCCAGTTTGTAACGAAGTGCGTCCAGTTTTTGTCGTAACCCTCTCTACTCTTTTGCACATGCTATGTGGGTGAAATGATGATACCATGCCAAGTTTCAACATTTTCAGAGTTTATTTTGTAGTGATTTTCAATTTCACGGTCATTTAGCTGTGGCGACCGGCGGGGGAGGACCGGCGCGGGGGGGGGGGGGGGGGGGGGGGGGGGGGGGGGGGGGGGGGGGGGGGGTTGAGGGGGAGACCGAGTGAGTGTGAGTGTGAGTGGAGAGAGGAGAGAGTGAGGTCATAAACATGTAACAATGTACATAAAAAATACAATGATTATCAATGATCTTTTTGTGTACAATCTGAATTGTCAATATGAGTCCTCAATGGTTTAGAAACCGGTGAAGACTCATATTGCGACCACAAATTCTACACATAGAGTTCAATGAAGACCAAGTGCTGGTGATAGTTTGAGAAGTAACATATTTAAGGTGGTAAAAATCCTGCTAGGGGAGCGAGGTGGGACTAAAAACAGCCTGCCACAACCTCTTTACTACCAGTTCATGCCACGAACCGGTACTAAAGAGGCTGGCCGGGCCCTATCCTGACAACAGCCAGCCACTGCCTCTTTAGTACCGGTTCGTGGCACGAACCGGTACTAAAGGTTCGCTACGAACTGGTACTAAAGATCTCCTCCCGCCTAGCCGTTGGAATCGGCACTAATGGACACATTAGTGCCGACTCAAATTCAAACCGGGACTAATGTGTCTCACATTTGACCCTTTTTCTACTAGTGCTATGGACCCGAAGGTCTGAAGTAAACTACTCACACATCATCGGTGAGGCCATCGAGTTGATGTAGAGGCCCTCCGTGATCGATGCCCCCTCTAGCGGAGCTCCGGAAAAGGCCCCAACATGATCTCTTGGGTACAGAAGGTTCAGCGGTGGAAATAGGGTTTCGTGGTGCCCCTAAATGTTTTCAGGGTATATGAGTATATATAGGAGGAAGAAGTAGGTCGGTTCAGCCATGAGGGGCCCACGAGGGGGGAGGGCGCGCCCCTGCCTCGTGGACTCCTTGTTGATTGCTTGACGTCCAGTCCAAGTCCTCTGGATCACGTTTGTTCCAAAAATAACTCTCCCGAAGATTTCATTCCGTTTGGATTCCGTTTGATATTCCTTTTTTGCGAAACACTGAAATAGGCAAATAAACAACAATTTGCACTGGGCCTTGGGTAGTAGGTTAGTCCCAAAAATAATATAAAACTGTAAAATAAAGCCCATTAACATCTAAAATAGATAATATAATGGCATGCAATAATAAAAAATTATAGATACGTTGGAGACATATCAAGCATCCCCAAGCTTAAATCCTGCTCGTCCTCGAGTAGGTAAATGATAGAAATAGATTTTTTGATGTGGAATGCTACCTAACATAATTCTCAATGTAATTCTCTTTATTGTGGCACGAATATTCAGATTCGAAAGATTGAAGACAAAAGTTTAATATTGACATGAAAATAATAATACTTCAAGCATACTAACTAAGCAAATATGTCTTCTCAAAATAACATGGTCAAAGAAAGTTATCCCTACAAAATCATATAGTCTGGCTATGCTCTATCTTCACCACACAAAGTATTTAAATCATGCACAACCCCGATGACAAGCCAAGCAATTGTTTCATACTTTTGATGTTCTCAAACTTTGTCAATCTTCACGCAATACATGAGCATGAGCCATGGACATAACATTATATGTGGAATTGATTGGTGGTTGTGGAGAAGACAAAAAGGAGAAGATTGTCTCAGATCAACTAGGCGTATCAATGGGCTATGGAGATGCCCATCAATAGATATCAATGTGAGTGAGTAGGGATTGCCATGCAACAAATGCACTAGAGCTATAAGTGTATGAAAGCTCAAAAAGAAACTAAGTGGGTGTGCATCCAACTTGCTCGCTCATAAAGACCTAGGGCATTTTGAGGAAGCCCATCACTGGAATATACAAGCCAAGTTCTATAATGTAAAATTCCCACTAGTATATGAAAGTGATAACATATGAGACTCTCTATCATGAGGATCATGGTGCTACTTTGAAGCACATGTGTGGAAAAAGGATAATAACATTATCCCTTCTCTCTTTTTATCTCATTTTTTATTTGGGCCTTCTTTTTCTTTTTTATGGCCTCTTTTTTTTATTTATTTTTCATCCGGAGTCTCATCCCGACTTGTGGGGGAATCATAGTCTCCATCATCCTTTCCTCACATGGGACAATGCTCTAATGATGATCATCACACTTTTATTTACTTACAACTCAAGAATTACAACTCGATACTTAGAACAAAATATTACTCTATGTGAATGCCTCCGGCGGTGTACCGGGATATGCAATGAATCAAGAGTGACATGTATGAAAGAATTATGAAAGGTTGCTTTTCCACAAATACGATGTCAACTACATGATCATGCAAAGCAATATGACAATGATGAAGCGTGTCATAACGAACGGAGCAGTGGAAAGTTGCATGGCAGTATAGAATGACCATGGAAATGCCATAATTGGTAGGTACGGTGGCTGTTTTGAGGAAGGTATATGGTGGGTGTACGATACCGGCGAAAGGTGCGCGGTACTAGAAAGGTTAGCAATGATGGAAGGGTGAGAGTGTGTATAATCCATGGAGTCATCATTAGTGATAAAGAACTCACATACTTATTGCAAAAATCTATTAGTTATTGAAACAAAGTATTACACGCATGCTCCTAGGGTGATAGATTGGTAGGAAAAGACCATCGCTCGTCCCCGACCACCGATCATAAGGAAGACAATCAATAAATAAATCATGCTCCGACTTCATCACATAACGGTTGACCATACGTGCATGCTACGGGAATCACAAACTTTAACACAAGTATTTCTCAAATTCACAATTACTCAACTAGCATGACTCTAATATCACCTTCTTCATATCTCAAAACAATCATCAAGTATCAAACTTCTCATAGTATCCAATGCACTTTTTATGATAGTTTTTATTATACCGTTCTTGGATGCCTATCATATTAGGACTAAATTCATAACCAAAGCAAATTACCATGCTGTTCTAAAGGACTCTCAAAATAATATAAGTGAATCATGAGAGATCAATAATTTCTATAAAATAAAACCACCACCGTGCTCTAAAAAATATAAGCAAAGCACTAGAGCAAAATTATCTAGCTCAAAAGATATAAGTGAAGCACATAGAGTCTATATCCATATCTATCTATACTACCTAAAAGAAACGGAGTGTTCCATCTCCCATCTTATGTTTCGTCGATCCTCTTGGCCCACCCCGACGTACGATGGCTTCTCACCTCCGTCCGGTTTTCCACATTTCTACGGTCTTGGTTTTTCATTGATTTGTTTCCATAATAATTGCTCCTCCTATTTTTCCGTTCCTTCCCCATGTCGCACTCCTAGGGCTGCCTAGCCGACGTCCATCCGAAATAGAAGGCTCCTCCAGATCCCATCTCCCTCATCCTCAGCCCGCTGCCATACGCCGACGTCCTCGTCCTCAGCCGGCGAGCCGAGGATTGGCATGCCATTAGGCAGGTATGACCCTCCAACCCTCTGGATTACAGCAAAAGAAAATTAGTATTGTCAGCTGTGACGGAGACGCTGGACTCAAGGCTTAACCATTCGCGGATCCTGGCTCCATAGTGCCGTCGTGCCGCTACTCCGGCCACAGGCTGCCAGTGAGACGACGTCCTACTCCTCCGCGTCTAGGTCGGCCAAGCTGCCGGCGTCGGGCCGCCGCTCCGGTGAGGTCTCGGTGGAGAGCAACCCGCCATGGCTGTAGGGGCACCAGCGTGCGGATCTGTGATATTCCCTGGCGGCCAAAAGAAGATGGGCTATGCAGTGAGGCGACTGAAAACAGTGGCCGCAAGTTTCAGTGCACACTGCAAGAGCTGTTTGATGACAATGACATGATCGTGATATCAGCCGACGCCGGCGTACGTCTCTTTTTTGCGGTCGGTAGTTTCACGTGATGGCCGAGTGTGATGGAAAACTGTGAATCTTGCACAGCATCCAGTTGATGATCCAGGAACTACATGCATGCATGTGATGGACAAACATGTGTTATCGATTGAGCAACCAACCGTTCGTGAGTCGATTCCTCCATTTAAGGGTGAATTAATAATTAACATAGGCAGTGGATGACGAAATCAGTGTACTTTTTTAGGGCGAAAATCTGTGTACTTTTATGCAAACGATTACGAGCTAGGGATGCTTCTGTGGTGCTTTGGAATTTGCTAACTGTCCTGTTCATACCCATGTACACCATGGGATGTCTTCGTGATAACTGTTCTCCACATGCTTCTTTCAACGAAGCACTTCTCAATGTGGCTCCGAAGGCTTGCTTCTTTGATTAATGGTCTGCATGGATGACTGGGTGCAACCAAAACATTGTCATGTGTACATAGCAGGTACTCTCTCTAAAATTTTAGAGCAATTATATTTTGGGTTAAACTTTTATCGTAAATTTCCAATTGTATATATTTTGTCACATATTAATGATATTTTATTAATTAAATATAGTATTAGTATTTTCAAAATTTAACTTGTGCATTTTTTATCATGTTCTTAGAAAAAAATTAATATGTATAATACCAAATTTGTATCATTGGATCCATCGTGAAAAGTATTTACATATTTTATTAAAAAAAACTATTGCACATGTAGTCATTTTATTCTACAACATTTGACTTTTATGAAAATTGATGTACCTTATATTCTGGAATAAAGGAATTATTGCACATGATGCATTTTAATTATGTATGCAGTCTTTGGTTTTCACAACAGTTACCGAGATAAACTCCTCTTCCCCTCACACGTAGTAACTTTGTAAATCATTGTTTTCTTTATTGCATCTTCTAACTAATCCATGGCTGGTTCTCTTTATGTTAACAAAACCAGATAGTTACATGTTTCCAAGTCAAAATATGTGTGGGGGTACAGGTGGAAGTGGGGTGCCAGTCGGATGTGCCATTCACAGAGGTTAGGATCAGGGAGGCGAAGATTGTGGGTAGAGGATCCTAAAAGAAGAAGAAGAAGAAGAAGAAGACAAACATAAATAAACAGGAAGATGGACAATGGTTTATAACAATAAAAGAAGGAATCCCATAAAAGAAAGTTGAAATGCTGCCCTAAATATATATGTTAGGCACTTTCTATATATACCCCGCTGCAACGCACGGGCAATTAGCTAGTATTCTAATAAATTCCGATTCATGTGTGTCTCTCCCAAAAGGTGTGTACAGTAAGGATAATTTTGGTAAACTAAAAAGAAAAGACTCAAATCATACAAGACGCTCCAAGCAAAACACATATCATGTGGTGAATAAAAATATAGCTCCAAGTAAAGTTACCGATGGACGAAGACGAAAGAGGGGATGCCTTCCGGGGCATCCCCAAGCTTAGGATTTTGGTTGTCCTTGGATTTTACCTTGGGGTGCCTTGGGCATCCCCAAGCTTAGGCTCTTGCCTCTCCTTGTTCCATAATCCATCAAATCTTTACCCAAAACTTGAAACTTCACAACACAAAACTTAAACAGAAAATCTCATGAGCTCCGTTAGGAAAAGAAAACAAACCACCACTTAAGGTACTGTAAGGAACTCATTCTTTATTTATAATGGAGTTAAACCTACTGTATTCCAACTTTTCTATGGTTCATAAACTCTATTACTAGCCATAGATTCATAAAAAAAAAGCAAACAACACGTGAAAAACAGAATCTGTCAAAAACAGAACAATCTATAGGTTTCGAATACGTCTAGAACCACAAAAATTCTAAAATAAATCGCTGGACATGAGGAATTTATATATTAATCATCTGAAAAAATAATTAACTAAATAGGACTCTCCAGTAAAAAATGGCAGCAAAACTCGTGAGTGCTAAAGTTGCTGTTTTTTACAGCAAGATCGCAAAGACTTCCCCAAGTCTTCCAAAGGTTCTACTTGGCACAAACACTAATTAAAAGCATAAAACCACATCTAAACAGAGGCTAGATGAATTATTTATTACTAAACAGAATCAAAATTCAAGAAAAAAATAAAATTGGGTTGTCTCCCAACAAGCGCTATCGTTTAACGCCCCTAGCTAGGCATAAAACGAATGATAGATCTAGGTATTGTCATCTTTGGTATGCAATCCATAAGTGGATCTCATAATAGATTCATAAGGTAATTTAATTTTATTTCTAGGAAAGTGTTCCATGCCCTTCCTTGACGAAAATTCGAATCTAATATTCCCTTCTTTCATATCAATAATTGCACCAATCGATCTAAGGAAAGGCCTACCAAGAATAATCGGAAATGTAGGATTGCAATCTATATCAAGAATAATGAAATCTACGGGCACATAATTCCTATTTGCAACAATAAGAACATCATTAATTCTTCCAATAGGTTTCTTAATGGTGGAATCCGCAAGATGCAAGTTTAAAGAACAATCATCAAATTCACGGAAACCTAGCAAATCACACAAAGTTTTAGGAATCGTGGAAACACTAGCACCCAAATCACACAAAGCATAGCATTCATGATCTTTAATTCTAATTTTATTAGTAGGTTCCCACTTATCATAAAGTTTTCTAGGAGTAGAAACTTCCAATTCAAGATTTTCTTCATAAGATTGCATTAAAGCATCAACGATATGTTTAGTAAAAGCTTTGTTTTGACTATAAGCATGTGGAGAATTTAGCATGGATTGCAACAAGGAAATACAATCTATTAAGGAACAATTATCATAATTAAATTCCTTGAAATCCAAGATATTGGGTTCATTGCTATGTAAAGTTTTGACCTCTCCCATCCCACTTTTATCAATTTTTGCATCAAGATTTAAAAACTCCGAATCATAACTAAAGTTGACTCATCTCTAGTCCCATCATTATCAAGATTCATATTGCAAAACGAAGATTTAATAGGGGACACATCAATAACTTTTAGATCTTCATCATTATTATCATGGAAACTAGCAGAACATGCTTTCACAATGCAATCTTTTTTAGCACGCATCCTAGCGGTTCTTTCTTTGCACTCATCAATGGAAATTCTCATAGCTTAGAGAGACCCATTGATATCATGCTTAGGAGGAATAGATCTAATTTCAAAGAATCAACATCAAGAGAAATTCTATCCACGTTCCTAGTCAACTCATCAATCTTAGACATTTTTTCTTCAATCAAAGCATTGAAACTCTTTTGTGAAATAATAAATTCTTTAATATTAGATTCAAAATCAGAGGGAATCTTATTATAATTTCCATAAGAATTGTTGTAGGAATTACCATAATTCTTAGAGGAATTACTAGGAAACGGCCTAGGATTAAAATTACCTCTATACGCGTTATTACCAAAATTGTTCCTACCAACAAAATTCACATCCATAGATTCATTATTATTCTCAATCAAAGTAGACAAAGGCATATCATTAGGATCAGAAGAAACACTCTTATTAGCAAACAATTTCATAAGTTCATCCATCTTTCCACTCAAAACATGAATTTCTTCTATAGCATGGACCTTTTACTAGTAGATCTTTCAGTGTTCCATTGAGAATAATTAACCATAATATTATCTAGGAGTTTAGTAGCTTCTCCTAAAGTGATTTCCATAAAAGTGCCTCCCGCGGCCGAATATAAAAGATTTCTAGAAGCAAAATTCAATCCGGCATAAATTTTTTGTATAATCATCCAAAGATTCAAACCATGTGTACATATCATTAATTTCGTCCTCTCCCAAGCTTGTGCAACATGTTCATGATCAAGTTGCTTAAAATTCATAATATCATTTCTAAGAATTATGATCTTAGCGGGAGGAAAATACTTAGAGATAAAAGCATCTTTGCACTTATTCCATGAATCAATATTATTTTTGGGCAAAGACGAAAACCAAGTTTTAGCACGATCTCTAAGAGAAAATGGGAATAGCTTCATTTTAACAATATCATTATCCACATATTTCTTCTTTTGCATATCACACAAATCAACAAAGTTGTTTAGATGGGTAGCGGCATCTTTGCTAGGAAGGCCAGAAAACATATCTTTCATGACAAGATTCAACAAAGCAGCATTAATTTCACAAGATTCAGCATTGGTAAGAGGAGCAATCGAAGTGCTAATAAAATCACTATTGTTGGTATTGGAAAAATCACACAATTTAGTATTATCTTAAGCCATCGTGACAAGCAAGCAATCCAACACACAAGCAAACAAGAAACAAGCAAAAAGACACGAACTAGAAAAGAGAAGGGGAACGGAAAAGGAGGTCGAATAAAACGGCACGGGTGAAGTGGGGGAGAGCAAAACGAGAGGCAAATGGCAAATAATGTAATGCGAAGGATAAGAGTTTGGTTTGGCCTACTAGATTGATCTTTCTTGCAATGGGAGAAGTGTTTATCTTTGGGTTCAATCTTGCGGTGCTCGATCCCAGTGACAGAAAGGGAAACGACACGTATTGTATTGTTGCCATCGAGGATAAAAAGATGGGGTTTATATCAGATTGCATGAGTTTATCCCTCTACATCATGTCATCTTGCTTAAGGCGCTACTCTGTTCTTCTGAACATAATACTCTAGATGCATACTGGATAGCGGTCGATGTGTGGAGTAATAGTAGTAGATGCAGGCAGGAGTCGGTCTACTTGTCGCGGAAGTGATGCCTATATACATGATCATACCTAGATATTCTCATAATTATTCACTATTCTATCAATTTCTCGACAGTAATATGTTCACCCACCGTAATACTTATGCTATCTTGAGAGAAGCCACTAGTGAAACCTATGGCTCCCGGGTCTATTTTCCATCAAACAAGTTTCCAATTTAATTTATTTTGCAATCTTTACTTTCAATCTATATCATAAAAATACCAAAAATACTTATCTTATTATTATCATCTCTATCAGATCTCACTCTTGCAAGTGGACGTGAAGGGATTGACAACCCCTTTATCGCGTTGGTTTTGAGGTTCTTATTTGTTTCTGTAGGTACTAGGTGACTCGCGCATGGTCTCCTACTGGATTAATACCTTGGTTCTCGAAAACTGAGGGAAATACTTACGCTGCTTTACTGCACCACTCTTTCCTCTTCAAGGGAAAACCAATGCAATACTCAATAGGTAGCAAGAAGGATTTATGGCGCCGTTGCCGGGGAGATCTATGCCAAATCAAGACATACCAAGTACCCATCACAACTCTTATCCTTCGCATTACATTATTTGCCATTTGCCTCTCTTTTCCTCTCCCCCACTTCACCTTTGCCGTTTATTCCGCCATTTTTCCGTTCGCCTTCTTCCTGTATGTATATTTCTTTGTGTTTCCATGTGCTTTCTATTTGCTTGCATCTTTGCTTGCTAAAAATCTATTGATATGTATCCACTTAAAGTGTTCTACTTGGATCATCTTCGATCCTTATGCGCTCGTGCTGAAATCCCAACTAGCCTAGTTGATGCACTAGTAGAAAAGGGGGCGAAGGTCCAGGCCGGGTCAGCCCATTAGTCCCGGTTCAGTCCAGAACTGGGACCAATGGGGGCATTGGACCCGATTCGTGAGCCCAGGGGGCCGGCCGGGCCACGTGGGCCATTGGTCCCGGTTCGTCTGGACCTTTTGGTCCCGCTTGGTGGGACGAACCGGGACCAATGGGCCTCACTCCTGGCCCACCACCATTGGTCCCAATTGGTGGCTTGAACTGGGACCAAAGGCTCCCCTTTAGTCCCGGTTCATGCCACCAACCAGGACCAATGAGGTGCCTATATATACCCCCTCGCGTAAGAGTAGAGCACACTGCTCTATTTTTTCTGGCCGAGGGGGAGAGGGCTTGGTGGTGCTCTAGCTCACCTCCTATGCACACAAGGTGTTTGATGAAATGCCCGAGCCACACTACTTAAGCTTTCTCCTCTCCAAGCTCGACCTCCAAGCTCCATTTTCCTCAATATTTATCTAGGTTGGGCGGTTCGTCACGCCCCGTCCCCGTCTTCACCGCCGTCGATCACCTGCGCCGAGCTCATCACCGGCACCACCGTGGTGAGCCTCTTGTTCTTATCTTCTTTTTTAAAGGAAAAAATATTCTTACTTGTATGTTTACATAGATACTTGTATTATTTTCTTACTTTTATTATTCCATCTTATATAGTGCGATGGTTTTGGTATCCGCCCCCGTCGGCCCTCGTCCTGTATATGATTCGGATGTGGTATATATATTATGATCTTGGATGTGGTATATATATTATGATCTCTGATGTGCCCTCGTCATCTTATATAGTGCTGAAGATCAAGAGGAACCAGATGATGTGCCCGATGATGATGATCTCCGCCGGGTCATCGTCGATGCAAGGATGCAATGCGAAAGTCAAAAGGAAAAGCTGAAGTTCGATCGCATGTTAGAGGATCACAAAAAAGGGTTGTACCCCAATTGCGAAGATGTCACATCCCTAGTTCTGGTATGACCTAGGCTAGCCTTCATGTTTCCATCATGTTTAAATTTCATTTAAATTTGAAATGGGGATTTGTGAAACCCTCAGAAATTATTTCTGGAAATGACCCAAATAAAAAAATTGCTCCAAAAGGGTCCAAGAAAATGCTCATGTTGCTCTCTGAAAATCTTGGACAGAGATAAAAATCAGACCAACATTTTCAAGAGCTCATAAGTAATTATTTTGGTCATTTGGAATTAATGCAGTAATTATTTGCTTTGGATATATATATATATGTTATATAAATAATATATGTCCAAAAATTATGCTAGTTGTTGAGGAGCTCTGGAATAATACCATTAGCTCCTACAAAAATTGGCATAAGGAAATAAATTAGTTTAGTATTATTTTAAAAGCAGAAACAAATGTCAGAAAATAGAAAAGAAAACAAAAGTGGAAAAAACGCTTACCTGCACTTATCTCCCTGTGCGGCCCATCACTGTGCAGCCTGGTGTGGCCCAGTGGCCCAACAGGCCGGCCCAGCCGACTGGCAGCGCCAGTCGTCGTCCTCCTGGCGCCAGGAGGACGAGAGGCACGCGCTCGCCGCCGCGCGCATGGGCGCCATGCCTCGTGCCTGCCTGTCCTCCACCCTCCCCATCGCCTGGATGCCCCGTGCGACTCCATGCGCCGCCCCGCACCTATCTCTCCCTCTTCCGTGGTCTCCCCTCCTCTCCCTCGCTCTCTCTCCCAGCGACCGAGCGCGTTCGTCGCCGCTGTTCGCCGTTGCCGCGGCCACCGTCACTGTCTCGCCTCTCCGATAAGCCCGTTAGCTCCGTGCTGTCCTCCTCGACCTCTACGACGACTCACGCAAGCCAGGACGCCCTGCAGAGCTGCCCTCGACGTCGTCTTCCTCGTCGTTGCCGCAGATCGCCGCCGTCAAATTCATCACCGTTGGACCTCCCCCAAGCTCTCTGACGCCTCCACCGGATCCGCGGTGAGCCCCGCCACCGTTCCCCCTTCTCCGCTTAGTCGCTCGTGCACCGTAGCATCGTTCCCCCGCCATGGCCGTAGCGCTTTGCCGCCGTGCATGTCGCCGTCATCGTCTCGGCCCGCCTCCGCCCAAACCGAGCACCCCATCGTGCTCCTGGTGCCACGAGGGTGCCGCAGAGCCCCTCGGGTGTCCTCCCCGTGCCTCGCAGCCCGCTCCCGCACGAAGCCGAACTCCGGCCGCCGCCCCGAGCTTCGCTCCGGCGAGCTCCGGTCGCCCCCGCCTCTCCCACTTGCTCTGATCAGTGCAGACGAGCGCGGGCTTCGCCTCTGTGGTCTCCGCCGTCCATTTGGTCGCCGGAACGGCGATCCCGAGCCCCTCCGCCGCGTTCACCCTCGCCAGCGACTAATCACCGGTCAAAACTGGGTCAGCCCCGCTAATTAACCCCCCTATGTGACACTGACAGTGGGCCCCGACGCCCTAATCTGTTAATTAGATTAGAAATAACCCCCTCTGTTAATTAACCTTGAAACTGACGTGTGGACCCCACACGTCAGGTTTGACCCAGTCAGCGTTGTTGACTTGCTGACGCAAGCATGACGCAGTGCTGACGCAATATATCATTTTCTGGTTTTAAAATAAATCAGGAAATTCCAGAAATTAGCCAAAACTTCAAAAATTCATATAAATTCAACCGTAGCTCAGATTGAAATAATTTATATATGAAAAATTATCAGAAAAATTCAATCTATCCATATGTACCATTTTCATGCATGAAAAACCAACCTATACATGCTGTATATATGAAAACATAAGCTTAATTGGGAGTTGCATTTGAACCCTTGGTTCGAATGGACTTCAACCAAATAAATGCTAGATGCATTAACTCAAACAACATCACATACTCATGCCATGTTCATGCATCATATTGTTGCATATGCTTGTGTTTGATTTCCGACACCGTTCCTTCTCGATAGGTCCTCTCCGGAGACCGATCCAGAGTACCTGTCTGAGGAGCAGTGCCCCCCGATTGATCTACCAGGCAAGCAAAACCCCTTTTTATTCCGATACAATCCTACTCTCTCGCTCCTGCTCTCATTTATTGCATTAGGACAACAACGATTCAACCGCTACTTTATGCTGCGGTAGTTGAACCCATTCCTCTACATGACCTGTCATTGCCACAGTAAATAGTTAAAACCCACTAGCATGTGTAGGAGTTGATTGAGCTATGTTGTGTTCCTACCATGCTTTGCCTGCTATTGCTTAGAGTATGTTAGGTCTGATTTACTGGAAATGAATTGGAGTACAGTACTATGTTCTGATGTTGAGGGTTAAGTGTGTGAACACGATTTGGTAAAGGTAGCGGTGAGAGGCCATGTAGGATTACATGGTGGGTTGTCTCACTGGAACCGTCCCTAAGAACTGAGTTCTGTGTTTGTTGTCCAAGGACTAGCTACTACCACACATTGGGTTCCGGTAACTCGACCCCTCTCGACTTATTAGCCAACTTGATCTCTGTCCAGGAGTTGCAAATAGTTTCTGGTGTTTATAGGTAGTGCTATTTTTCTACCGAGTGGCACCCGGCAGGGTGGACTTGGTACTACCAGGAAAAGGCATGCTAGTGGTGCACCGAATTTTCCTTCTAATGGCGCACTACCGGAGCGCCACTGGCATCACGCCATTAGAATTAAATTCTAATGGCGCACCACCGGTGCGCCATTAGTATCTGGTGTTCTAATGGCGCACCACGTAGTGCGCCATTAGTATAGCCTGCAGTGCGCCATTAGAATGCCTCCCAGGGGGCCATATGTACCCATGTGCTTTGGCATTCTAATGGTGCACCAGCAGTTAATGCGCCATTAGTGTGATGATCACAGTGCGCCATTAGTGTCTTGTGTGGTGCGCCATTAGTATGAATATTAGGTTTTATTTTTTTTTGCTTTTCTGATTTCTGCACAGGTTACAAAATATATTATTGGATAGAATATAGACAGCAGCACACAGCAACATCAGATTCATCGAATACAATAGAAGATTAGTCTCCGAATACAATTCATCTAATTAGTCTCCGAATTCAAAAGACCGAACAAAGATAAAACATTACAAGTCTCAAGACCGCGAGTATCGAGTTTGCCTTCACATTACAAGTCGATATCGATCATCTAAACTACCATCACATAGAAGAGAGCTGTGGTCATCACGATGAGCATCATCGCGATCGAACTGGTCTTCATCCGGTTCCTCCAACGCTCCCTCCTCTCTCCCTCTAGACAGCGGGCGTATCTACATTCGGCCTCCGCCCTAGTGGTGTACCCTTTGTAACTGTTACCGCTGAAATGGTGAACCCGTCTCCGACACTCCTCCCAGTCGTCGTAGACTCTGGGAACCTTACCCTTGTACACGACATACGACGGCATCTCTATGCACAAGCCAAACAATAGACAATACATAAGCAATATGTAAGTATGCAACAAAAGGATCAGAAGAGAAAAGCAAGACATTAATAGCACGATTCATGGTCCTACTAATAAATAGCATCGATTACATCTAAGTTGAATGACTGTCCAAACCAAAGAGACATACGAATTCATTAAAGTATAATTACAACATGAGCCAATCAATGTTTCAGAACTACACATCAGTACTTTCGACTCGACTCATCGGACAGGAACGTGGATGAAGCCGCTGTCTGTCATGATGGTCATGAAATTGCGGTCGTTGTCACCCTGTATTTGTGGCATCCTCAGCGGCACCATCAGTGGTGCCATCCCCGACGCCACTAGGGGTTGTGTAATCAAGATCGGTGTCTTCCGCGGCGTCCTCATCGCGGTGAGGTTGTTCCTCCATCTCCTAGGACAGCTCCCAGAATTGCTTGCCGCGCTAACCACCGGCCTCATCGTTGTGGGCCATGTTTCGCTCTAAATAGGAAAAAAGTTTGGTCAAAAAGTTGGTTATTGTCAAGGAACAAGATCATGGTCTCATCATTTAGGGTTTGTCGACACCGAGGCACCCTAAAAGCCTAAGCTTTCATCATTTAGGGTTTGTCGACGCCGAGGCTCCCTAAAAGCCTAAGCATACACCATTTAGGTTCTCATCGACACCGAGGCATCCGGGGCAGCCAAGTTAAGTTTTCATCATTTAGGGCTTATCGATGCCGAGGCACCCTAGGTTGGGCCTAATCACTTGGCACTAATCACTTGGCTCTATTGCCACCTATCGTTTAATATAGCAAGAATAAAGGGGCAGTTGATCCTACTTAATTAAGTACTAAGATACCCCGGCCCATGCATTAGTAGCAAGTACCTCATATGTCTGATTTTTAGCAAAGTCATGCTAAAATTGACGGAAAATTTCAGCATGACCTTTGCCGAAAATAGGACATATGGAGTACCCGAATTTGCCGGAACGGAAGTTAATCGACATTCCGGCAAACTCAAGGGCCTCTCGGGGTAGCTGCAAAATCATCACGACACGAAGGGCCTCTCAAGGGCCTCAAGAAGCAGCGGCCTCTCCTAGGATCCCATTTTTTTGCTAAATTTCTTTGAGCAACAATCACAGCAGAAAATTCAGCATATTTCCATACAATAGCACTATAAAGATGAAGAACAGTTCTACAGCAGCCCATCTTTGATCATCATGTTTGCATCTCTTTCTCAATGTGATCACAAGTAATTCAGAGGCATCACAAGTAATTCAGAGCATCACAAGGCATTAGTAGTTCAGTACATGAACAAGTTTTACAAAGCACATCAATATGTTACAGCAAACAAAAGTTCTGAAATTTGTGTGCCTAACTGAATTTTTAGTAACCGAATAAACTGTATTTTCAAAACTGCAAGAAGCAATTTAAAAAAAATTCTCTCATCTCATATCAGGAGTTTTAATCCTAAGACTAATAGTTTGTTGTCCCTGTCCATTTGTCCCTCCCCAACTAGATACTAGAGTAGCACTGTTGATGCCCTGTTCTTGCTGAACTTTATGACAGTATATACAAGAACTTATCCTAAATGTGGCTAGAACTGCATATTTACAAATTAAAGGACACAAACTCAAGAAAGCTTCCTGAACAATACCCTGACAGAAAACATAGGACAATCAATGAATTTATATAACCAGTAAGAACAAGGGGGTGATTTTAGCAAGTTAAGTGCAGCTCTAGCACCTGTGCATGAAATGTATCATGTATCAAACCATCAATTAGCTGCTGAAAAACATAAATGTACCATGTGAACCTATAATACCTTCACGAGCGAACTCAATGAGTGTGAACCAACAGAGTGTGGGTCACCATAGATTGTGTAGTCAAAAACCTTCAGGACAGAGTGAAAATAGTTACAATATGCTTGCAAGTAATTTGAGGAGGGAACTAAACTACACAAGAACTAAACTTTGGTTAACAGAATGCATTAGCTACTAAGATGTCCAGATTAACAAACTACAGTGCACAAATCTCCTGTCATCATCAGTAAGTTCACAAATCTGATTAGGTAATGTTCCACCATGTAGTTCACAAACTATAGTTCACAAATCTGATTAGGTAATTTGATTAGGCCCCCCACGCTTTTGCAAGCCAGCCCAGTGTTCCAACCAGTGAGAGACTTGAGTAATAAATTAGTCAATAATATACTATTCTTAAACATCAACCACAAGATAACTGTAATCTTAAGAGGTACTTTAATAAACCATAATTTTCTAAAATGACATCTAACTTGCAAAGCTTTGATCATCAGGTACATTGATCTAATGGTAAATTCACCACATGTAGTTAAAGTCCACACGCACTTATCTCTCTCCTCACTTTGAACCACGTCCTCACAGAGATATTGCAACTGCTGCTTAGCCAAATCACCCAACCTCCTCCTAATTTTGACATTATCCCAACAACCCCCAATCACCTCTGCTACAGTAATATAAAACTGGTGTTAGCATTATACAATCTATGGAACTTACTACACAATGGAACATTACCTAATCCATCATGGAGATTTGTGCACTGTAGTTTGTGCACAAATCTCCTGTCATCATCAGTAAGTTCACAAATTTGTCATCATCAGTAAGTTCATAGTGGAACATAATCTACAGTGCACAAATCTGAACCTAGGAACCTAGGAACCTAGGAACATAGGAGAGGGAGGAAGGAGGAAGGAGGAGAGGTACTTGGGCGGGAGGACGGCGGCAGCGGCGGCAACGGCTGGAGGACGGCGTCGTCGACGAACTTGGGGGCGGGGGCATCGGATGCTCCTCTCGTTGATGGGGGAGGGGAGGGGCTGGAGGCAAAGCCTAGCCGCCAAGCGCACGAGTGTTGCAGCTAGGTGGAGTAACCTCTTCCGGAGACGACGGAGCAGGTGGCCGGCGTCGTGGTTGGTGAGGAGCAGGTGGCCGGCGTCGGGGTTGGTGAGGAGAGCGCGAGGAAGAGCGCCCCGTGCGCGATGAGGAGGCGCGGCGTCGGCGTCGTGGGTCAGGAGGCGGCGCACGTAGGGGGAGGCGGCGCTCGAGGGGGAGGAAGGGGAGAGGGAGACGGCGGGGGCGCATGGGCGGCTGCGGCGCCGTGGGTCGGGGCAGCGGCGGCGTGGTGGAGGGAGGGATGAGGGAGGGAGTGGTGCGGTGGAGGGATAGGAAGGACGAAGTGTCTGGCGAGGACAGTAGGTGGAGTGGGGGAGGGTTGTAATGGCGCACCTCCCCTCGGTGCGCCATAAGTACGACTATTCTAATGGCGCCCCTCCCCTCGGTGCGCCATTAGAATTTTGTTTTAATCTAGCCCACTAACCATATCTACATCCTAACCCTATCTACAATAGAACCCACCCACTAGCCCGACTGGTCAGCACGCAGCACACACACCAGGAGGTCCTGGGTTTGATTCCCAGGCTCCCCAATATTTTTTATGCATTTTAAATGCTGTTTTTGATATTTATTTGTGTTTAAATATGTTCAAACTTGTTTAAATCATAACAGTAATATTTTTTATAAAAACAGTAATATTTTTTTAAAAAATATGTTCAAATTTGTTACTTGAAAATATCATCGGCGGCGGCGATGGAGCGGGGGAGGGTGCGGGGGGTGCCCGTTGGCGGCGGTGGAGCGGGGGAGGGTGCGGGGGGCCGGGTGCTCGTCGGCGGCGGTGGAGCGGGGAGGGTTGCGGTGGGTCATCGGCGGCGGTGGAGCTAGCGGGGGAGGGTGCGGGTGGGATCGAGATGGAGGGGGATCGAGATCGAGATGGAGGGGGAATCGAGATCGAGATGGAGGGGGATCGAGATCAAGTGTCCTCATGAATTCAAAAAGTGCCCATGAAATACAATTGAGAAATGAAGACTACGATTTAAATACAATCGATCTTAGCTAGCTATCTGTTCACAATCTTCTTGCCCTTCTTTTTCGCAAATGGAGTTCTTCTGTGGAACGGACGTCCTTTAGGTAGGGTGGTCCTGCTTCTTCTTGTGGTGTGTGCTGCTACTTCATCATCGTCGTCATGTTCGATCTTCGGGTCGCCGTATTTGTCGAAGTCTTGCTCATTGGCTACTCCATCCATTCCGATGATCTTCCTTTTGCCTCTCCTCACGACAACACGACTGGGCTTTGACGGGTCGGTAATGAAGAAGCATTGGTCCACTTGGGAAGCCAGTACCCATGGCTCATTTTTCGCGGTGACGTTTGCGCCCGCGGTCTTGGATTTGGCTTCGGGTATAACCATGGTGGTGAAATACCGGTCTTCTCTTAGGACGCTCTTGGCCCATCTGACACGGAACATCGGGACCTTCTCTCCAGCGTAGCTCATCTCCCAGATCTCCTCGATCCTTCCGTAGTATCTGTCCTTGTCGTTACCGGTGTAGAATTCCATCGTTACCCCGGAGTTCTGATAACCATCGCTCTTCATGTCCTTTTCCTTGGTGTAGAATGTGTAGCGGTTGATATCGTACGCCTCATAGGTCATCAGGTTGTGCTCGGCACCCTGTGACAAGGCGAATATGAGTTGTTCTTCCGCGAAAGAATCTTCATGTAAAGGGTACGGCAGAAGCTTCTGCTTGAACCAACACGTGAAACATGAGTTGTGCTCTTTGAGTATATCTTCGTCCGTCCTCTGTTGGCCTCGGTCATTGTACGTCTTCTCAATAAAGGTTTTGTGCTCTACCACCCAAGGATCGACCATGTCTATGTGCTGTAGCGCGACTAGGTTTGCTCTTTCAAAGTCGGCGAGTCGACCCTCGAAGTCGACATGCATTTCGGGGCGACCCTCACGGTGACCCCATCCAGCGAGCCTGCCGAGGTGCCTGTTGACGGGAAGACCAACGGGGTTCTCGATGCCTAGATAATCCGTGCAATAGGAGATGCACTCTTCGGTCAGAAAGCCCCTGGCTATACTTCCCTCTGGACGTGACATGTTGCGAACGTATCCTTTGATGACACCATTCATCCTTTCGAACGGCATCATGCTGTGCAGGAACGTCGGCCCGAGTTGGATGATATCCTCCACGATATGGACCAGCAGATGCACCATAATGTCGAAGAATGCGGGCGGGAACTACATCTCAAGCTCGCATAGTATCACCACGATCTCTTCCTGTAGCCTTCTGAGTTGCCTCACGCCAATCGACTTCCGAGAGATGACGTCGAAAAAGTTGCATAGGCCAAATAGTGTTTCACGGACGTGCGCGTCCATGATCCCACCGATTGCAACTGGAAGTATCTGCGTCATTAGCACGTGACAGTCGTGAGACTTCATCCCGCTGAACTTCTGCTTCGCTGGGTCTAGGTATCTGCTTATCTTCCCTGCGTAACCGTAAGGAAGTTTTACTCCTAGGAGGCAGGTGAAAAACTGCTCGATCTCCTCCTGACTTAGAGTGAAGCACGCGGGAGGGTAGTCATTTCCGGTCTTCTTGGCCTTTTTGCCTTTGCGACGACTTTCGGTGTCCTGCTTCGCCTCGTCATCATCATCATCATCATCATCATCATCATCATCATTAGCGTGAAGCTCCTGCCTGATGCCCATTGATTTCAAGTCTGCCCTTGCTTTCGGCCCATCTTTGGTCCTCTCTAGCATGTTGAGCAGGGTACCAAGCAGACTCTCGCACACGTTCTTCGTGATATGCATGACATCAAGGCTGTGAGGCACACGGTGGCTCTTCCAGTACGGCAAGTCCCAGAAAACAGACCTCGTTTTCCATACCTTCAGCAGCGGCTCTGGCGCCTTTCGCTTCTTTCCCGGCAGTGGGCAGTCTTTGCAATTTTTCAACAGCTCGTCTATTTCCTCGCCGCTCCTCATACACGGGCGTTTTCGGGGTTCGGTTTCACCATCGAACAGATCCTTGCGTTTCCTCCACGGGTCATCGTCGTGAAGCCACCTTCGATGTCCCATGAACACGGTTTTCGAAGACCCGGGATCTCTATCTAGCTGGCGATACGTTGTGTCATCCATGCACCTTACGCATCCAGAAAATCCATGGACTACCTGCCCCGCGAGATATCCGTAACCGAGATAGTCGTGCACCGTCGTGAGCAGTGCGGCTCTCATAGGGAAATATTCTTTCTCTGCGGCGTCCCACGTATTGGCTGGCATTTTCCACAGCGTGTCTAGCTCCTCCTTCAGCAGCCCCAGATACAGATTGATGTCATCCCTGGTTGTTTCGGCCCTTCAATTAGCATACTCAGGTGAATGTACTTCCTCTTCATGCACAACCAGGGGGGAAGGTTGTACATCCACACAAACACAGGCCAGGTGCTATGTGTGCTTCTGTGGCTGCCAAACGGATTGACTCCATCGGTGCTCGCGCCCAGCACGATGTTCCCTGGATCCTTCCCAAATTCTGGCTATTCGAAGTTCAACGCTTGCCACTGGCTCGCATCCTTAGGGTGACTCAGCATCTTGTCTTTTTTATTTATCTCCGGATCATTTCCGTCATCTTCCCGCTTCTTCTCCTCCCTATCCGCGTGCCAACGCAGGAGCTTTGCTACCTTAGGGTCCGCGAAATACCGCTGCAGACGAGGAGTGATCGGAAAGTACCACACCGATTTTCCAGGAGCTTTCTTCCTCTTCTTGTATCGAGTGACGCCGCACACCAGACATATGGTAGACTCCACGTGCTCGTCCCGATAAATGATACAATTGTTCATGCACACATGGTATTTCACGTGCGGTAAATCCAGAGGACACACGATTTTCTTCGCCTCCTCGAAACTGGTCGGGCACTTGTTCCCCTTGGGAAGACGTTCATGCCAGAATGACATGTTCTCGTCGAAGCATGCGTCCGTCATTTTGTGTTTTACCTTCATCTCCAGAGCCATGAGCATTACTTTCAAGCGGGTATCCTCGGGCCTGCATCCTTCATACAATGGAGTAACCGCGTCTATCTCTAGTTGATCCAGCTTGGCTTTCTCTCGGGCGGCAGCTCTTGCGTTATCCATCTGCTTGAGAAGCAGCTCTTGAATATGAGGGTCCTGCACCCAGCCTCCATCGTCGTCTGCTCCGGCATCTTCATCTTCATGATCATGCCCTTCGTCTTGATCTTCCTCATCATCATGTACCACATCTTATACATGATGACTGTGTGCAGCATCACCGTCGTGATCATGTCCTGGAGATTCTTCGTCTTCTCGCCCGCCCTTGCCGCAGTGGTACTTGTCTTGTTGCCCTTCCTCATTTCTTGCCCGGCCCCCATGGACGACTTCATAGTCATCTTCATCACCTTGCCACCGATAGCCATCCATGAAACCACGCAAGAGGAGGTGGTCCCACACCTACCCGGAATCTGGGTCCGCAATAAGGCTCTTCAGCTTGCATCTTCGACACGGACATCTTATCTCCGTCTCGTTCTTTTGAAGCATCTCGGCCTTCGTGGAGCTCAAAAACCTATTCACGATGCCTTCAGTCATCGTGCGGACCATGGTCGCCTTCGGGGTAGAGCAAAACGATATTTTAGAACCAAGAAAATTTTTGGCATGACCTTCCCTAAAAATAGGACCAAAAAGAATGCATAGTGCCAAAATTCTCGCCGAAACGGAAATGAATCAAAACATTCCGGCAAAATATTGGCAACTATCGCATTTCAAATACCGGTACCTTCAAACACAAGCATATATGCAACACCACAAACACATGCAACACCACAAACATACATAGATCTAGCTAGGCCACAAAAAGTGCATGTGCACGTTGTTGGAGCGAGCTAGGGAGAAAAAAAAAGTAGATCTACATCATGAAGATAGCTTTCCCCTTACTTACCTATCAAAAAAAAGGTAATTTCACCACTTAATTTTGATGAATCTATGGTGGAAATGAGGTGAGGAGGAGGAGATGGCCGAAATCTTGGAGAAGTAGGTGGAGGGAATGAAGTGGGGAAAGTGAGTGGGTAGGTGTGGGGCTGTCCAAAATATCTTGTTGGGGTCCCAGGTTACTAATGGCGCACCACCAGCAAATGCGCCATTAGTAACCCTGGTTACTAATGGCGCACCAGGTGCGCCATTAGTAGTTTTGCAAAAAAGTAAATATATATATATATACTAATGGCGCACCGGGTAATAGTGCGCCATTACTAGTTTAAACTAGTAATGGCGCACTGTAAAACGATGCGCCATTAGTAGTTTTGCAAAAAAACGAATAAAAAATTTACAGTAATGGCGCACTGTCTGCTTGGTCCGCCATTACTACTTAGAACTAGTAATGGCGCACTTTGACCTGATGTGCCATTAGTATGTATGGAAAAATGGAAAAATAATAATTTAATACTAGTGGTGCACCCTGTTTCTGGTGCGCCATTTGTGTCTTCCACACTAATGGCGCATCACCAACCGGTGCGCCATTAGTATATAGTAGTGGCGCACTGCTTCCGTGGTGCGCCATTAGTATCAATCCTATCTATAGCCCTTTTCCTAGTAGTGTGGGACAGACTAGGCACACGTGGTCCGGTGTACCGAGTGGCACCCGGATGGTGGGCTCGGGAACCCAGTACACATCGTTTGGGGCCATGAGCGAAACCCCGGCCGGATCTCCTTGCGGATGGAACCCGAATAGGCGATAAACCTGGACTAGAGTCTTGTGTGGTTAGTCAGGTCGTGGCCGACACCCTGCCCAGGCTTCCGCTTGAAGGTTGCCGAGATACATGATGTGTATATGGTGATAAGTGGTGAGAGCGTGTGTGAAGAAGTACACCCCTGCAGGGTTATCATGATCTATTCGAATAGCCATGTCCTCGGTTATGGACTTCTTGGATGCTTACGTGGTACATAGACAACTTAAAGTGGATACTCTAAAATGCTCAAGACAAGTGTGAGTGCTATGGATGGCCTTCTCGTAAGGAGACGGGGATGAATCCTTAGTAGTGTATTGATGTGGTGATTAGTGGACTCGTGTGCGTTGCCTCATCTCAAAGAAGTTTCTCGTTGTCGTAGAACAGGATAGCCACTGAGTCAAAGCTGGCTTGCTGCAACTAAACCCCACATTACCTTCTTGATACAAATGCATGTATGATAGGATCTGATGTAAGTCTTGCTGAGTACCTTTGTACTCACGTTTGCTTTATTTATGTTTTGCAGGTGAGACATCTGTCTCACTAATAGTACCTCTTGGACTTCGACGAGTAGCTTGTTACCTCAGCTACGATCTTGTACCCTTTTTCTTTTGTAGTTGTCTGTACTCAGACATGTAATGCTTCCGTTGCTTGTATGCTCTGAATGATGGGTCATGTGACCCCTGCTTGTATTTAATGCTATGTGGCTCTTCTAGGCCTTTATCTATATGAGTTTGCGTTATGTTCTGATGCCATGTTGTACAGCACATACTTGCATGTTATGCGTACGTGTAACGTGTATTGCTATGTGTGGGATCCGACAACCTAGTTGTCTATCCTTGGTAGCCTCTCTTATGCGGAAATGTAGTCTAGTACTTCCATCGAGCCATGGTAGTCCTCTACAGCCCGGTTTACCGGAGTCCTGCTAGCCCAACACTACTGCTCCGGAACACTTAGACTGGCCGGCATGTGATTCACTTCATTCCTGTGTTTGTCCCTTCGGGGAAATGTCACGCGGTGACATCTGGAGTCCTGCCTAGCCTGCTACAGCCCAGGTTTACCGGAGTCCTGTTAGCCCAGTTGCTACAGCCCGGATTCATACACTGCTGACTGACATGCTCAATGTTGTTTCATGTATGCATGTCCCCGTAAGTTAGTGCCACTTTGGGTTCACGACTAGTCATGTCGGCCCGGGTTCTCTGTCATATGGATGCTAGCGACACTATCATATACGTGAGCCAAAAGGCGCAAACGGTCCCGGGCCATGGTAAGGCGACACCCATGGGAATACCGTGCGTGAGGCCGCAAAGTGATATGAGGTGTTACATGCTAGATCGGTGTGACTTAGAATCGGGGTCCTGACAGCCTTGGTATCAGAGCCTGACTACCTGTAGGATTACCAAGCCAACCTGGTCGAAGTTGAGTCTGGAAATTCTTTAGCTATATAGGGGAATTGATTGTGGAAGGAAACGTAAGGCTCTTTTTACTCCTTATACCTCACGCCTTCTGATCTGAGTCATCCTATCTTTCCTACGGGGTTAAGGAACTAGGCTTTCTCTTCTGTCTATCAGGATCACGTGTTACTACTCCGTAGTCTCTTAGGATTGGTTGATCAGAGTCATATCCCCGTTCGAGTACTTCTGGTGTAGTCTATTTAGTAATATCTGAGAACCTTGAATGATGATGCTGAGTATGGTGCTACCCCGTCTTTTCCACAATGTCTCATTTCGAGCATTTTAACTGCCGTTATGCTGCCGGAATTGTCCTAGGAGTTCAAGAGATAGTATTTTTGCTCGTACTATATTCTACATCCTTATGATGATGCTGAATCCATCCTTTGTTTCCTTGGTTGGATCTTCAGGATGTTGTCAGTTAACCGAAGTTCTGTTGCTCGTAGCCGGAACCACGGAGATGGTAGGGATGAGGATCCTCCCGACCAGCCTTCGTTGGCAGAGTTCATGTTGGAGATGGAGAATAACAAGCGAGAGTCTAACCGCTTGTTAGCACGTATTGAGGAGAACACCTCCCATCAGCACAAAGAGCCAACGTCCATCTATGATTTCATTGGTCTGAAACCACCTACCTTCCTTCATTCCATTGAACCACTTAATGCAGATGACTGGCTTCATAGTATCACACACAAGCTGCGTTCTACGAACGTAGCTGAAAGTGACAAGGTCACCTACGCTGCTTATCATCTGGAAGGTCCTGCTAGTATTTGGTGGCAGAACTATGAGGCTATGCTTCCAGCTGGCCGGATAACCACCTGGAGAGATTTCACCAAGGCTTTTCGCGAGCATCACATTCGTCAGGCTCTCATCGACCGCAAGAGAGAATAGTTCTGTAGTTTCACCCAGAGTAAGATGGTTGTTGATGCTTATAGTTGAGAGTTTGAGAACCTTGCCCGCTATGCTACAGAAGAGGTGTCCACGGACGTCAAGAAGCAGGCTAGGTTCCGGAAGGGTCTCAACCCCAAGTTGCGTCGTGATCTCCACTTGCATCATTGCAATACATTCCAGGCTCTTGTGAACAAGGCCATTAATGCAGTGACATCTCAACTCACTTACGAGGAGTCTCGTAAGCACAGCCGTGATTTGGGTTCTTCCTCCGGTTCTACCTCGCAGAAGCGCCGGATTTGGGTTCCGAACTCCACTCTTCCACCCGGTTATACACCAAGGCCATCTTGTGTGGCACCTCACCCAATTCAGAAGTATGCTCCACCCAGACCTATTGGTAGACCGCCTGTCGATGCGGGTCCACATCCAACTTCAGGGACTTGCTTCACATGCGGAGACCAGGACACTATGCACGTGACTGCTCTCAAGCCAACTATGCTCCACCCCATCCCGAGATGTCTATTGGTCGTGGTAAGCCATCACGCAAGACAATCAGTGTCAAGTCAGCTCCCACTGAACGTGGACATGTGCATCATGTCTCAGCTAAAGATGCTCATGATGATCCAGATGTCGTTCTTGGTACACTCCTTGTCAACTGTCATCCAGCTTCGGTTCTATTCGATACCGGAGCATCTCACTCCTTCATTTCTGAAGGCTATGCTTGTTTGCACGACATGTCATTTTGTGATATGCCAAGTCCACTTGAAATCCAAACTCCAGGGTCTAGATGGCAAACTACCAGAATAAGCCATGGTAATGAAATCCTTGTTGACAGACTTGTATTCCTTCCATCACTTATAGCCCTCAAGTCTACAGATATTAACATCATCATGGGTATGGACTGGATGAAAGCTCATCATGCCAAGATTGATTGTTACACAAGGTATGTTCAGCTTACACACCCATCCGGCAAGATAATCACCATCTCCACTAGAGTTGCAAAGCGTCAGCTCTATTCCCTTAATGCCAGCCCTCTTCCAGACCTTGAGGATATCCCGGTAGTCCGTGACTTTCCGGATGTCTTTCCAGAGGAACTGCCAGGTATTCCACCTGACAGAGATGTAGAGTTTGTCATAGATCTTATCCCAGGAACCGCTCCAACCTCTAGGAGACCTTACAAGATGGCACCCTTAGAACTAGCTGAGCTTAAGAAACAACTCAATGAATCCTTGCAAAAGGGTTTCATCCGTCCTAGTTCTTCTCCCTGGGCTTGCCCCATCCTCTTCGTCAAGAAGAAGGATGGTACGGATCGGATGGTTGTAGATTATCGTCTCGTTAATTTGGTCACGATAAAGAACAAGTATCCGCTCCCCATGATCAACGACCTGTATGATCAGCTCACTGGATCCTCGGTCTTTTCAAAGATGGATTTGAGGTTAGGCTACCACCAAATTAAGATCAGAAATGGGGACATTCCTAAGACGGCTTTTGTCACACATTATGGTCAGTACGAGTACACCGTCATGTCCTTTGGTCTAACCAATGCTCTAGCTATATTCTCTTGCTTGATGAACTCGATTTTCATGGAGTACTTAGATAAGTTCATCATGGTTTACCTCGATGATATTCTTATTTACTCAAAGAACGAGGAAGAGCATGACGAACATCTTAGACTTGTGTTAGAGAAACTCATAGAGCACCGCCTTTATGCCAAGTTTTCCAAGTGCGAATTTTGGTTGCCAGAAGTGACCTACCTGGGCCACGTGATATCTGGTAAGGGCATTGCTGTCAATCCCGAGAGAGTTCAGGCCGTTCTTGATTGGACTCCGCCTGAAACGGTTATGCAAGTTAGGAGTTTCCTTGGCCTAGCCAGTTACTGTCGACGCTTTGTTGAGAACTTCTCCAAAGTGGCCAAACCTCTCACGGAACTTCTCAAGAAAGATAAGAAGTTTGAGTGGTCCCCACAGTGTGAGCACAGTTTTCAAGAACTGAAAAGACGCCTGACTTCTGCCCCCATACTTGTTCCACCGGATTTCACTAAGGACTTTGTTATCTACTGCGACGCCTCACGACAGGGACTAGGTTGCATCCTTATGCAGGATCGTCATGTGATTGCCTATGCATCTCGACAGTTGCATCCACATGAGGAGAATTATCCTACACATGATTTAGAGCTTGCAGACGTAGTCTATGCACTTAAGACATGGCGACATTACCTTCTCGGTAAACATTGCGAGATTTACACCGACCACCAGAGTCTCAAGTATATCTTCACCCAACCAGATTTGAACCTTAGGCAAAGACGTTGGTTGGAGTTGATCTCAGATTATGACTTAGGTATTACCTACACCCCAGGTGTCGGTGTCAAAACCGGCGGATCTCGGGTAGGGGGTCCCGAACTGTGCGTCTAGGCCGGATGGTAACAGGAGACAGGGGACACTTTGTTTTACCCAGGTTCGGGCCCTCTCGATGGAGAGAATACTCTACTCCTGCTTGATTAATATTGATGATATGGGTAGTACAAGAGTAGATCTACCACGAGATCAAGGAGGCTAAACCCTAGAAGCTAGCCTATGGTATGATTGTTGTGTATGGAGTTGATTGCCTACAGACTACAACCCTCCGGTTTATATAGACACCGGATAGGGTTAGGGTTACATAGAGTCGGTTACAATGGTAGGAGATCTTGAATATCCGCATCGCCTAGCTTGCCTTCCACGCCAAGGAAAGTCCCATCCGGACACGGGACGATGTCTTCAATCTTGTATCTTCATAGTCCAGGAGTCCGGCCGAAGGTATAGTCCGGCTACCCGAACACCCCCTAATCCAGGACTCCCTCAGTAGCCCCTGAACCAGGCTTCAATAATGACGAGTCCGGCGCGCAAATTGTCCTCGGCATTGCAAGGAGGGTTCCTCCTCCAAGTCCTTCGTAGAAGATTTGTAAACACCAAGAGTAGTGTCCGGCTCTGTAAAATAAGTTTCCACATATTGCCATAGAGAGAATAATAATATTAACACAAATCAAATCTGCTGACGTATTCCGCAGTGCGCTATCACACTACGGCCAAGTCATTTTACTCGAGTCATTTTTACTTTTCCACCTCAGCATGTTTTTGCGTGGCGGTTTCCTTGGCACGTCTTGTCAAAGCAGAGATCGTGTGCCCTTTTTACGGGATTCTCATCAATACGGACGTGGCTAACCCAATCGTGCCCGTTAGCATGTTTTCTCGATTAAAGGCGAGTTCCAAACGGTTACGGGGAGGGCTCCTGGCATTCAACCTCTTATAAAGAGACCAAGGCCTTACTCCCCTTTTCCAATCTCAAATGAGTTCGCCCGTCGCCTCGAGTTCCAACACCCTAGGCTTCAGATTCCAGGCGCTTCGGACCTTCGACATTGTCCGGTTCCGACCTTCAAGGCCGATGGATGCCCTCCTCCGTCACAGAGGAGGATGTGCTAAAGTTGAGAGAGGCTAAGTTCTTGACCGCCGAAATTCCGCATAGGTTTCCTGCTCAAGGGCAGGCTATTCCCAATCCCCAGCCCAGTGAAAGCGTAGTGTTTGTTCTATTACGGGCTGGAATTTCATGACTTAGCTCCGGAGTCCATCCTCCACATTTCCTCATTCATCGTTGTGTGCGAAGCGTTCCTCCGTGTTACTCCTCACTTCGGTTTATGGCTCAAGACTTTTGGAGTGGAGCCGAAGATGATCGAGGGACGGCATGCAGAGTGCGGAGGTGCTGTCATCAGTAAGAATGCCGATGCTCCATGGCCCGAGGGCATCGAGAGTGGTTCTATATCATCGCTCCCAGGAGTGCCAAGTGGGTGGCGCCTCCTGCCTTTCGCTCGGGTCCCCCACCACGGCTAGCGTCATGAGTCAACAAAGGATTAGATTGGGGGTTATCAAAAGACGTGCTCCTGTTACAGGGCCTAATTAAGGATCTCTTGGAAGGAGACCTCAGTTTGGTCAAGGCGACACAGGTCATGCTGATTCACCGAATATTGCCCGACAAACGTCGCCCCCTTCGCTTGTGGGAGTTTAATCCAGAGGGACCGCGAGCTCTCCAGAACTTTATGGGCGCAACGCCCGCGGAGATGTATAGACTGTTCTTCGGATCACAAGAGATGTGTCTGGATTCAACCGAGGACGCAGGCCTAAGCTGCAATCGCCCGGATACTCAAGTAAGCAACCTTGTGCCCGGACCTTCTATCCGTATAATTGTCATAAACTTGCCCCTAAAAGAGTCGTCCTTTTAAACAGGAGTGGATAGCGACAGCGAAGCTGATCAGGTGTCCGGCTCCCCTTCCTGAAACCAGGCCGGATCCCGTGCTGGTCAGGATGCTGGAGATAATGCCTTTGGAGGGGGAGGACAAGGAAGCTATGGCCTCCTCGAAGGAGGCTGCTCCGAAGGGAGGAACCGAAAATTCCTCTCCTAAGGGGAAGAAGAGAGCCGCGTCTGACGAGTCGAAAACCATGGCCTCGAAATGGGGGAGAAAATCCTCGTCAGAGGGTCCGACGCTGGGGAGTTCCTCGGCCGGACTACGCCCTCAAGGGGATCAGCCCTCCAGCGAGCCGTAAGTGGAGAAAAGATTTTCCTTTTGAGGGATGAGAGAAATCCTTGATTCTATTTCTGAGAAGATTAACCGAAATTTTACCTTGTAGCTTGGACCTCAGCCCTTCGCAGTAGAGCTCGTCTTCGGGGGATCTTCTTCCGGAGATGATGGAGAGCGGGATGCCTCCCCCTGCCGTGCCGCCCAGCGAGGCGGGCGACCCTGAGGTGTCGTCGCGGAGGGTTTCTCTGAATCCGGCAGGGGCGGAAGATAGCTATGTGGCCCCCCGAGGTTCTCCGCGTCCGGCCTTCGAAAGAAGTCATAGGGCAAGTCCGGCATCGTCTGGTGCTCGGCCGGAGGAACTAAAGATTCTGCTGGGGCGAGCTTCTATCTCAGAAGAGCACCGTGCATTGATGGGCATGGTGATTGAAAGGATTTCATCCACAGAAAGCGGATTGCATGCGGCCGTCAAAAGTTTACTGACGGGTTTTGAGGTACGTTAGATAATGTACACTTTTGTCAGTTGCGCATAAGTAAGGTGCGCCCTGTGTAGATAGTAGCCCCTGAGACTCTGCGCGTTGTCAAGAAATGATGGCACGCAGAGGATCATAATCCCAGGTCTAAGATGTCGCCTTTGAATGTAGGTGGCGAGGTGTCCGGAATCAAGCCGAATTGATGATGTGGCCGAACTAAAGTGGCAACTGGATGTGGCAGATGCCGACATCGTGCTTGTCAACAAGCGGCTTGATGAGGCTCAGGGTATGTAATCTTCGAGCGGCATCAGGTAAGAGGAGCTTCATGCTAGTGTCTTACAATGTGTGTGCTTGACGCAGATGGTACGGCCGCCGTGGAGAGTCTTAGGGCGGAACTTGCCCGAGCTAAGGAGCAAGCCAGAAAAAGCGATGCAGCTGCCAAGAAGGCCCTTGAAGAGCTGAGAGCCGGACAGGCTGCTCACTGCCGAAGCAAAGAAGAGATGGCCGACATGGCCGAGAAGTTAAAGAGTGCTGCAGACCGTTGCAAACTTCTTGAGAAAGAAGACCGGGCGAGACAGACGGACTTAGAGAAGGCCGTTGCCGATGCAAAGGATGCTCGCTCTGTGATGAGAGCTGTGAAGGAGGAGCTACATCAGGCCGAACAGATTGCGGCTGGAAAGCCCTTTATGCTGCGGAGGAAGTTTTGCGATCTGAAGTTTGCTCCGTTGGACCGGATGTGGAGTGTGGAGGACACCCTATCTAGATTTGGCAGCGAGTGCTGCTGATGCAACCAAACACTTTCGAGATCAAGAAGATCACGAAGTGGAAAAGCTGTTCTGGTCGCAGTTTCACAATCCAGAGCGTCCACTGGCAGTAGACGATCGTTTGGCTCAATGGGCCGAACTGAATAGGTTGCCCGGACTCGCCATGAAGTACGTCATGGGTTATTTGTGGCCGGGGAGATCGGAGCCGAAGAGTTACTTCAGCTTGGTGCAGCAATTCCTTGACGCGGTGTCGCGTATAAATGTAATGAAGAGGTCAGCATGCATAGAGGGCGCTAGGATGGCTCTTGCCCGTGTTAAGACATACAGGGTAGAGATGGAGACCACCATTGTTGCATCCCGAGATTCGGACAAAAGCCGAGTACCCTCCGAGCACTATTTTCAGGAAGTTCTTGAAGGCGCTCGTATAATAGAGACGCAGTGCCCGAAAGATGCTATGTTATGATAGCATATGTAATTATAAAGTAATATTTTGATGAATTGTAGTGGCCTCTATTATACTTGTGCCTCCAAGTATTGTTAACACCTTCTATGCGGCCGTTTTAAGATATATATATATATATATAAATATATATATATATAGAATCTGAAAGATGGCAGTCGTTGGCTTCAGCCCCCATGCACATAATGCGGGGGTGCTCGCAGAAGACACATTTTCGCACTTAACCCAACGTCTTGGTCCTACAAAGGAGGTGATAGCGCAGCGGGCCAGGCAACCGGACTATAATGCTTTAACACTTTCACTTAGCCATAGGAGTTTGAAAATGAGACTCTTTAGGTAGCTCTTTGGTGGCAACTGCGCTCGTCCGAATTCGGGGCGCGTATGTGCCTGACCGGGAAGCGGCCCTTCGTTAAACGGAGGAATCCGATAGATTCCGATCGTTCATCGAGTGGCTGACCAGTCTCACGCTACATCATGACAGTCAGTTTTCGGCTTTCTCTACTGAGGTGCTCGCCCTGGCCGAACCGGAGCACAATCGCAGTAGTTCTCCTGGTGCTACCTTAGCCGATAGAGCGGAACGTAAGGTAGCCAAACTCAGGAGCCGGGCAACCCAACATTTGACCAAAGACATGATTCGGAGCTGATGCATATAATGCCAAAACTCGCGACGCCGAACACTCCCTAAGGTGTTCGGTCTTTATGAGTGGGGGCCAAACAACACTCTTTATTAAAAAAGCCCCTAGTGTCCAGGTACGTGCAAAAATTCTGACGTGCCCATATGCCAAGACGCCAGCCTCCTCCTTGGTTATGTTAGAAAGAAAAAACCAGGGGATGTGTAGCAACAAGAGATAGTAAAAAAGGTTTACGCAGGGTCTTAATCTAAAAAGAATCCTTTAGGACGGGTCCGTACTGCACGTCTGCGCCTGTGTCTCCGTTGTGCCGTATCCTGGACGGGCGCGGCAAGACGTTCACCTGTAAAAGAGAGGAACTGAGTTGAAAACGGGTCGTGCCGAAAAAGTTTAAAATAAGCAAAGTATAAAGTAAGATATATAAGTTTGAGCTTTATTGTCTCTTATTGTATATGCGAGGATCCCATAGTGCGGGGTTATATGGCTTCTAGGCCTGCATCAATGATGATTTTGCACCGAACTTGTCTATCCGCGTTCGTGGTCTTGAATGACCTATTTTGGAGTTTTTTGGCCGGAGAGGCCATTTTGCTGTGGGGCTGTCAAAGCGGCCGCACAGTCCTCCGCTTGGGGAGGCGCACTTTAGTTCTTCCCCTTCAAAGAGATGATGCCTCGTGGACCGGGCATCTTAAATGTAAGAGATACATAATGTGGTATTGCGTTAAATTGAGTGAAAGCTTCGCGTCCCAGTAGTGCTTGATAGCGACTTGAGAACGGGACGATGTGGAAGGTCAGCTTTTCGCGGTGGAGATTATCGGCAGAGCCGAATGTGACTGTGAGCCGGAGAAAACCCGTACAATGGGTGTCCGGACCAGGTATTACCCCTTGAAACGAGGTTTTGCTGCGGCGGATTCTTGCTGGGTTTATCCCCATGTGCTGGATTGTATCCTGATATATCAGGTTTAGTCCACTGCCGCCGTCCATAAGGACATTTGAAAACTTGAGTCCACCAATTATTGGATCGAGTATCAAGGCAGTCCAGCCTACATTCTTGATATTTCTAGAATAGTTTAGCTGATCGAAGATGATCGGTTTTGACGACCAGTGGCAGGACCCTTTAGGCCGTGTGGTGCGTACCTTTACGGGCGCCGCACATTTTGTTATGTGAAGTGAGTTCACTGTTTTTACTTCTTTTGGGAAGTTCTTTTGTTTCCTGGTACTCTGCTTTTGGGGTTCATCCTCGTCTTCGCTTGGTGTGTCGAGCCCCTTGTGTTCGGCATTGAGTCGGCCGGATTGTTTGAAAACCCAACAGTCTCTGTGGGTATGGTTAGCAGGCTTCCCGGGAGTACTGTGTATCTGACATATCCTGTCCAGGATTTTATTTGGTTGGATGGATCGTCCCTGTTATCCTGGGGGGCGATTTTTCCTTATTTTGCCGTGAGCCTTTGAATCCGGCATTGACTGCCGTGCTCTTCGGACTTTTGCTTTTAGTCCAGCGACGGTCTTTGTTGCGCCACGGTTTTCCGTTTCCATCCCTAGTTTCGGATGTACTTGGGTCGCTGGGGCTGCACCTTGCCAACCAGCTGTCCTCCCCTGCACAAAAGCGGGTCATGAGGCTTGTTAGTGCAGCCATTGTTCTTGGCTTTTATTGGCCCAGGTGTCTGGCGAGCCATTCGTCTCGGACATTATGCCTGAAAGCTGCTAAGGCTTCAGCGTCCGGACAGCCGACTATCTGATTCTTTTTAGTGAGGAATCTATTCGAGAACTACCGAGCTGATTCTCCGGGTTGTTGAGTTATGTCACTAAGATCGTCTGCATCCGGAGGGCGGACATAGGTCCCTTGAAAGTTTGCTCGGAAAGTATCCTCGAGCTCTTCCCAGGTTCCAATTGTGTCTTCGGGAAGGCTTTTAAGCCAATGCCGGGCTGGCCCTTTAAGCTTGAGGGGTAGATATTTTATGGCGTGGAGATCATCTCCTCTAGCCATGTGTATGTGGAGGATATAGTGCTCGATCCAGACTCCAGGGTCTGTTGTTCCATCATATGCCTCTATGTTTACGGGATTGAATCCCTCTGGGAATTCATGGTCCCGGACCTCATCGGTGAAACATAGGGGGTGTGCGGCGCCCCTGTATTTGGGTGTGCCGAATTCTGATGATGGCTTCATAGCGCTGCTTACGAGAGCTTGCTTTCTTGGCCCATAAATGGACCTGACTGGGCCATGATGTGGATCTTTAAATGGGTTGCATGCCGATCTAGGTGCGGCGCCGCTTGCCGCTTTATGGGCTCGTCTATTTGTAGGATCTAGAAGTAGATGTGTCTAGAGGGGGGTGATTAGACACTTAGTGCTAAAGTTGCAATTTTTAGGCCTTTTTGGTTTGAGTGGAGTTTTAGGCACAATTTCAACATACACAATACATATCAAGAAAGCATGCAAAGAGTATATGAGCAGCGGAATGTAAAGCATGCAACTTGCAAGAATGTAAGGGGAAGGGTTTGGAGAATTCAAACGCAATTGGAGACACGGATGTTTTTCCCGTGGTTCGGATAGGTGGTGCTATCCTACATCCACGTTGATGGAGACTTCAACCCACGAAGGGTAACGGTTGCGCGAGTCCACGGAGGGCTCCACCCACGAAGGGTAATGGTTGCGCGAGTCCACGGAGGGCTCCACCCACGAAGGGTCCACGAAGAACCAACCACCCACGAACGGTCCACGAAGAAGCAACCTTGTCTATCCCACCATGGCCATCGCCCACGAAGGACTTGCCTCACTAGCGGTAGATCTTCACGAAGTAGGCGATCTCCTTGCCCTTACAAACTCCTTGGTTCAACTCCACAATCTTGTCGGAGGCTCCCAAGTAACACCTAGCCAATCTAGGAGACACCACTCTCCAAGAAGTAACAAATCGTGTGTAGGTAATGAACTCCTTGCTCTTGTGCTTCAAACGATAGTCTCCCCAACACTCAACTCTCTCTCATAGGATTTGTATCTGGTGGAAAGAAGGTTTGAGTGGAAAGCAACTTGGGGAAAGCTAGAGATCAAGATTCATATGGTAGGAATGGAATATCTTGGCCTCAACACATGAGTAGGTAGTTCTCTCTCAGAAATAGGATGCTGGAAGTGTAGGCTTAGTCTGATGGCTCTCTCTCTAAATGAAGAGGGGGTGGAGGGGTATATATAGCCTCCACACAAAATCCAACCGTTACACACGATTTAACAATCTTGGTGGGACCGAATCAACAAACTCGGTCAGACCGAAATAGGAAACCTAGTGAGCGTTAGAGATTTTCGGTGGGACCGACTGGATCAACTCGGTGGGACCGATGTGCTAGGGTTAGGGTAAATCCAAAACTCGGTTTAACCGATTACTCAAACTCGGTGGGACCGATTTGGGTAATAAGTGAAACAGAGAGTTGGCCAAGCAAACTCGGTGGGGCCGATTGCATATCTCGGTGGGACCGAAAATATTGCAATAGGTAACAGAGAGTTTGCAAGCCCATCTCGGTGAGACCGAGATCCCATCGGTGAGACCGAACTGATTAGGGTTTCTGGCAGTGGCTATGACGGGTGAAACTCGGTGGCGCCGGATAGGAATAATCGGTAGGTCCGAGTTTGGCTTTGGGTTTAGGTCATATGTGGAAGTGGGAAAGTAGGTGAGGATTTTGGAGCATATCATTAAGCACATGAAGCAAGAGGCTCATTAAGCAACACCTCATCCCTCCTTGATAGTATTGGCTTTTCCTATGGACTCAATGTGATCTTGGATCACTAAAATGTAAAATGAAGAGTCTTGAGCTTGAAGCTTTAGCCAATCCTTTGTCCTTAGCATCTTGAAGGAGTTCCCACAACCTTTAGTCCATGCCACTCCATTGTTGAACTTATCTGAAACATGCTAGATAGAAATGTTAGTCTAACAAGAGATATGTTGTCATCAATTATAAAAACCACCTAGGGAGCACTTGTGCTTTCAATCTCCCCCTTTTTGGTAATTGATGGCAACATACATCAAAGATTTAGATAAAGATATAAAGAACAGCAAGTAAAGCTTTGGAAGGACATGTAACAAGCATAGGCTCCCCCTACATGTATGCACTCATGTAAATATGAAATATAGAGGCATGTGAGAGCATAACCATGACAGAGTAGGCAATGTGTTACATGTATCTTGGCCACATGCATCAGAGAAAAAGATTATCAAGGAAAATACCTTCATGCTCATGAGTCCTTCTTGCAAACAGTATGTACATAAGCAAGAGCTCCTCATACTCATGATTTTGATGCATATACTTACCTTGTGGTCTTGAGTTCGCTTAGGATGGAATGAACCTGCACAAACAAAGTTAGATAACACAGGTACATCCACTAGCCAGAGCAAACAAAAGAAACCACAAGAATACCAAGACTGGGATGACATGTAGAGAGTGAGTACAAGGTACCACATTGGATTCAACATGTCCCCAAGAATAAAGATATGCAATGAATTTGACTGATTTCTTTCCCTTAGGTGTCTTGCTCCCCCAGAATGTTACGTGGGATATTGGGAGAAGATAAGGAATAGCAAATCAGAGCTGAAAGATACAAATGAACATGTCTTTCCCCCTAAAAAGACATGTGACATCTCTCCTCTTGAACATCAAGCATCAAGCATCTGGGACATCTGGGATCCTTGAGTATTCTCTCCCCCTGGAAGTCTCTCTCTCCCCCTTAATACTTTCTCTCTTGTAGGTTTGGTCCTTGAGACTTTTTCTCTCCCTTGATGTGATCTCTCTCTCCTACAAGCTTTGATGTGATCTCTCTCTCCCCCTTTGACATCAATTTCCAAGAAGGGCTTTCTGGAATCCATCGTATAGGTTTGGTCCTTGAGACTCAGCACAAAGCAATGGATAAAACTATGATGCTTGTAGAGGAAAAGATTCATTGAGTAGAGCTGGATCAGAAGAAATATAGAACAAGTGGCAAACTGTTTTTCCTGTTGCGAAGTCGGTGGCACCGAGTGGTATGTTTCGGTGGCACCGAAAAGATTCGGTTGGACCGAAAATTACAAGTCGGCGAAACCGAGTTCACACAGAGAAAAACACTTGTCACCTCAGCTCACTAGACATGTAGGATCTCACAAAGATTTGCAATGAATTACCTGAAGGATTTGCAAGGAATTAAATGCAGAAAATGCAGAACATAAACAGAAAGAAAAGAGAAGTGACTGAAAAATCTAGATGGAGTTTTTTTTTGAAAAAGAGAAAGAAACTAAACATGCATGAGGTACACACAAAAAGAACACAAGAGAACTTCATCTAGAGTTGGGCGGTGACATAGTCACCTATGTTAGAGTATATTGACTTCGGAGTCAAGTGAGAACACTTGATCATAGGTCATACTCATCGTTTAAGCTCAAAATGGGGTTACCATTTTTCGTTTAAGCATCTTGATGTATTCACATCTTGTTGAGTTGCTTTGACTCATGTCTTGGAGTAAAGCTTCTCTAAGATGGAATAACATACCTTGGGTGGTGGTGTGGTTCTTGCTCATGTAGTTGAACTTGTGTGGGTCCTCAAGGTTGATGTAGCTCATCAAGAGTTGAGAGTACCACTTGGAGTTTGAGTTCATCTACCTACATGGGTTAGTTCTTGCAAGGAAGAGCACTTGTGTATCCAAAAATGACAATCATGAAGCTCAACATAGAATTTGTCAAAGGATATGTTTGAATGGTTTTGTGCTTCCTTGTCTTCAACCGCCATTGTGTAGAGACTTGGTGATGTAGAGATTGCTCAAGATGTGAGTGAGTCGCAATCTCATGGAATTAGATTCAACCAAGCACCTACATGGGTTAGACAACATGCAAGGTACAAATATATCCAAGACATAAGATAGTCATCATAAGAGATATATCATGGATTAAAGCTCATGTCTTGCATGTATCCAATGGAGTTTCTACTCCAAGTTCGAAGCATCAATGATGTTCAATTCACCTCTCAACCTGAAAACACTTTCTCATCAAGAGGTTTAGTAAATATATCCGCTAATTGCTTATCGGTGCGAACATGCTTAAGATCAATGTCACCCTTAGCAACATGATCTCGAATGAAATGATGATGAAATTTAATATGCTTAGTTCGAGAATGTTGTACAGGATTATGACCAATTTTGATAGCACTTTCATTGTCACAAAGCAGTGGAACATGTTTCACATAAATCCCATAATCTTTAAGAGTTTGGGTCATCCAAAGTAATTGAGCACAACCTGAACCAGCGGCAATGTATTCCGCTTCGGCGGTGGATAAGGATACCGAGTTTTGTTTCTTGGAAGACCAAGACACAAGAGATCTACCAAGAAATTGACAAGTACCCGAAGTGGACTTTCTATCAACCTTGTCTCCGGCATAATCCGAGTCGGAATAGCCAACAAGATCAAAAGAAGACCTCTTAGGATACCAAATGCCAAAATTTGGTGTATGGATTAAATATCTCACTATCCTTTTCACAGCCTTAAGATGACATTCTTTAGGAGCAGCTTGATATCGTGCACACATGCACACACTTAGCATAATATCGGGACGTGAAGCACATAGGTATAACAATGAACCAATCATAGAGCGATAAACCTTTTGATCAACCGGTTCACCATCTTTGGTCAAATCATTATCTCCACTAGTAGGCATGGGTGTAGACATACCTTTGCATTCTTGCATATTGAACTTCTTGAATAAGTCCTTGGTATACTTCGTTTGAGAGACAAATGTACCTTCCTTAGTTTGCTTGATTTGCAAACCGAGAAACAATTTGAGTTCACTCATCATAGACATCTCAAACTTCTCTGACATTATCTTTCCAAACTTTTCACTAAAGAGAGGGTTAGTTGAACCAAATATGATATCATCGACATAAATTTGGCATACAAATAGTTCTCCATTAACCCTTTTAGTAAAAAGAGTAGAATCAATTTTACCAATTTCAAAACCACTTGTAATAAGGAACTTGGTCAAGCATTTATACCATGCTCTAGGAGCTTGTTTAAGACCATAAAGAGCTTTGTGAAGTTTGTAAACATGATTTGGTTTCTTAGGATTGATAAAGCCGGGAGGTTGTTTGACATAAACTTCCTCCTCTATTTCACCATTTAGAAAAGAACTTTTAATGTCCATTTGGTACAAGGTGATATTATGGTGATTAGCATAGGCAAGTAAGATGCGAATGGACTCAAGTCAAGCAACGGGAGAATATGTCTCACCATAGTCCATATCTTCGACTTGTGTATACCCTTGGGCGACGAGACGTGCTTTGTTGCGAACCACTTGTCCATCTTCATCTTGCTTGTTGCGAAATACCCATTTGGTACCAATGATGTTGTGGTTGTTGTCGGGCTTATCAACCAATGTCCAAACTTGGTTTCTCTCAAAATTGTGTAGCTCTTCATGCATAGCGTTTATCCAATCCGGATCTTCCAATGCTTCTTCAACCTTCATAGGTTCAATGCTAGAGATGAATGAATAGTTTTCACAAAAGTTAGCTAAACGAGTTTTTGAGCGAGTGATTCTCCCGGTTTGTATATCATTGAGGATTTGCTCGACGGGATGATCTTTGGCAATTCTTGCTCGAACTCGTGAGAGATTTTGCTTGGGTCTTCGTTGAACATCTTCTTCATCTTGTTCTTCTTCTTGGCCTTCTTCATTGTTGACGTCGTCGTTCTCTTGTCGTGGTGGAGAAAGAGGTTGTTGATGTTCGTCTTGATGCATTTCCATGTCTTCTTCATCTTGGTGTGTCCCACTTGTGGATGCTTCCGTGTCGATTCTTGGTTCACCTTGTCGTGAAGTAGAAGCTTCCACTTGGACGGATGAAGTACTCTCCTTCACCTCCGTTGGACGAATTTTGCCAATGGACAAGTCTTGGATTGCTTCTGAAGAGTCTTTTTCTCCTACATCAATTGGCAATTGCTCTACTTGCGAGCCATTAGATTCATCAAACTTCACATCTACCGTCTCTTCAACTTTTCGGGTGAAATTGTTGTAGACACGGTAAGCGTGAGAGTTTGAGCCATAACCAAGTAGAAAACCTTCATGAGATTTAGGAGCAAACTTTGAACGACGATGCTTATCAAGAATGTAGCACTTTGAGCCGAATACTCGAAAGTATCCAACTTGGGGTTTGTTACCGGTGAGAAGCTCGTATGCCGTCTTGCCGAGTAGCTTGTGAAGATATAGGCGATTTGTTGTGGGACAAGCTGTCTCAACCGCTTCTGCCCAAAAGTGCTTCGGCGTCTTGTATTCATCAAGCATCGTTCTTGCCATTTCGATGAGCATCCGGTTCTTCCTCTCAACAACTCCATTTTGTTGAGGTGTCTACGTAGCCGAGAACTCATGTGAAATCCCTTCTTCGTCAAGAAAGGTGTCCACATTTGCGTTCTTGAACTCCGTTCCGTTGTCACTCCGAACCTTCTTGATCTTCACGTCAAACTGATTTTGGGCCTTCCTAGCAAAGTTTCTGAAGATCTTCTGGACCTGTGACTTTTCATTAAGAAAGAACACCCACGTAAATCTTGAAAAATCATCAACTATAACTAGACCAAAAGGATTTCCACCGAGACTCTTGTAGGCGTTGGGACCAAAAAGATCCATATGAAGTAGCTCGAGTGGCCTTCTTGTGGTCATGATGTTCTTCACGGGATGCCTTCCTCCAACCTGTTTACCTGCTTGACAAGCACTGCAAAGTCTATCCTTATCAAATATGACATCGTTAACTCCAAGGATATGATTTCCTTTAATAAGCTTGTCAAGGGTTCTCATGCCAACGTGACCTAGTCGTCTATGCCACAACCAACCTTTTGAGGATTTAGCAACAAAGCAAGTTTTAGGTTGTGCCTTTTTAGAGAAATCGACAATGTAAAGATCACCTCTACGCATATTGGTAAAGACCATTTTATGATTGTCTCGACGAAATACTTGGCAATCTACCTCAGTAAATAGGACATTCAAACCGAAATCAGCAAGTCTAGATACTGAAAGTAAGTTGTAGCTGAGAGATTCAACGAGCATGACATTTTGAATGGAACTATCATGTGAGATGGCCACCTTACCAAGGCCAACCACTTTACCCTTTGAATTATCACCAAAGGTGACATATTTTCGAGGGCCGTCATTTTCAGCAAGCTCATGAAACATCTCTTCATCTCCGGTCATATGATCAGTACATCCACTATCAAGAACCCATTCCTTTCCTCCTGATTCATATCCCCGAAAATTTGCCATAAGACCAAAATGTCTCATTACATCATCAAGATCGAAGTCACTATCATCATCATCATAGTATCCATGTTCATCATGATCTTGTGACTCATCATTTCCTAGAGAGGGTAATTCATTAGATAAATGATCATCAAAGTGGTCACTTTTATGAATTCTTATAGCTTCGAATATGATATCACTAATGATTCCAACATCTCCTTTAGCATGCTTAAGATTGGTAAGTTCAAATAGACAATTACCAAAACTAGGATCACTAGAGTTCATCTTACTCAAGGCAATAGATTTATGGAGAATTTCATCCAAAGTTTTCAAGGAATGATCGGGAAATCGTTCCTCAAGAAATTTCCATATAGTATAGGCACAATTAAGAGTAGGCAAGCTAGCAATCAAATTTTTGGTCAATCCTCTAATGATGAGCTCAGTAGTTCTAAGATTGCGAATCATGTCAATATCTTCATCTAGGGTAGGATGCAAAGGATCAATATAAGGTGCACAAGGGCTAGCAATATACTTGTTCAAATGATATTGATTGAAAATTACAAGCATCTCATTTTTCCACTCATGAAAATACTCTCCATCAAGAATAGGCACTCTATGTCTAAGACTCCCTAAGGTAGACACATCCATCTTCCTCCAATGGAGATTAAACCAAGGCAATGGAGACCAAAGCTCTGATACCACTTGTAGGATCTAGAAGTAGATGTGTCCAGAGGGGGGGGTGATTAGACACTTAGTGCTAAAGTTGCAATTTTTAGGCCTTTTTGGTTTGAGTGGAGTTTTAGGCACAATTTCAACATACACAATACATATCAAGCAAGCATGCAAAGAGTATATGAGCAGCGGAATGTAAAGCATGCAATTTGCAAGAATGTAAGGGGAAGGGTTTGGAGAATTCAAACGCAATTGGAGACACGGATGTTTTTCCCGTGGTTCGGATAGGTGGTGCTATCCTACATCCACGTTGATGGAGACTTCAACCCACGAAGGGTAACGGTTGCGCGAGTCCACGGAGGGCTCCACCCACGAAGGGTAATGGTTGCGCGAGTCCACGGAGGGCTCCACCCATGAAGGGTCCACGAAGAACCAACCACCCACGAAGGGTCCACGAAGAAGCAACCTTGTCTATCCCACCATGGCCATCGCCCACGAAGGACTTGCCTCACTAGCGGTAGATCTTCATGAAGTAGGCGATCTACTTTCCCTTACAAACTCCTTGGTTCAACTCCACAATCTTGTCGGAGGCTCCCAAGTAACACCTAGCCAATCTAGGAGACACCACTCTCCAAGAAGTAACAAATGGTGTGTAGGTAATGAACTCCTTGCTCTTGTGCTTCAAATGATAGTCTCCCCTACACTCAACTCTCTCTCATAGGATTTGGATCTGGTGGAAAGAAGGTTTGAGTGGAAAGCAACTTGGGGAAAGCTAGAGATCAAGATTCATATGGTAGGAATGGAATATATTGGCCTCAACACATGAGTAGGTAGTTCTCTCTCAGAAATAGGATGCTGGAAGTGTGGGCTTAGTCTGATGGCTCTCTCTCTAAATGAAGAGGAGGTGGAGGGGTATATATAGCCTCCACACAAAATCCAACCATTACACATGATTTACCAATCTCTGTGGGACCGAATCAACAAACTCAGTCAGACCTAAATAGGAAACCTAGTGACCGTTAGAGATTTTCGGTGGGACCGACTGGATCAACTCGGTGGGACCGATGTGCTAGGGTTAGGGTAAATCCAAAACTCGGTTTGACCTATTACTCAAACTCGGTGGGACCGATTTGGGTAATAAGTGAAACAGAGAGTTGGCCAAGCAAACTCGGTGGGGCCGATTGCATATCTCGGTGGGACCGAAAATATTGCAATAGGTAACAGAGAGTTTGCAAGCCCATCTCGGTGAGACCGAGATCCCATCGGTGAGACCGAACTGATTAGGGTTTCTGGCAGTGGCTATGACAGGTGAAACTCGGTGGTGCCGGATAGGAATAATCGGTAGGTCCGAGTTTGTCTTTGGGTTTAGTTCATATGTGGAAGTGGGAAAGTAGCTGAGGATTTTGGAGCATATCATTAAGCACTGAAGCAAGAGGCTCATTAAGCAACACCTCATCCCTCCTTGATAGTATTGGCTTTTCCTATGGACTCAATGTGATCTTGGATCACTAAAATGTAAAATGAAGAGTCTTGAGCTTGAAGCTTTAGCCAATCCTTTGTACTTAGCATCTTGAAGGAGTTCCCACAACCTTTAGTCCATGCCACTCCATTGTTGAACTTATCTGAAACATGCTAGATAGAAATGTTAGTCCAACAAGAGATATGTTGTCATCAGTTATCAAAACCACCTAGGGAGCACTTGTGCTTTCACTATTCGACCATTTGGCTTTTTCATTTTTTGAGTGCGAGGGCTCTAGGGCCTCTTCGTCAAATTTAGGCAGTAGCTTTATTTTCGGATAGCTTTTAGTGCGGCGACTGTCGCCGTACTTATCTGTGGTATTGATTACTTTGCTCCATCTAATCTGGAGTGCGTCTTCCGCTGTTTTTAGCTTCCGCTTCTGCTTCTTTAGGCTGCGTGCGGTTGCAACGAGCCTCTCGTGGAGATTCTTCTGCTCCATAGATTTATTCGGCGTGAGGTCGTCCAGGATGCCGTTTTCGCCGGGGGAGGGATGTTCGGTTTCTCTATCCGTGTTGCCTTGTTCATATGGTTGCTCTAAGGCCTGCTCGTCCTACTCTATGGCTGGGTTTTTGTCGAGGCAGGGCTTGGGTCGGTGTTTACGCTGACGCTTTGATTGCTTTTCGGGGGGTCGATCTCCCGTCCCATCCCCTTTTTCCTTGTTATCGCTTCCTTTAGGGGTATCCACCATGTACACATCGTGAGATGAGGTGGCTGTCCAATGCCCTATGGGCGTTGGTTCGTCGATATCTCCTGCATCGTCATCCATGCTGTCGATGTCTCCGGAGTCGAAGTTGAGCACGTCGTTTAAATTGTCGACAGTGGCTACCAAGTGGGTGGTGGGTGGGCTTTGAATTTCCTCATCGTCAGTGTTCCACCCTCGCTGACCGTAGTCCGGCCAGGGCTCTCCTGATAAAGAGAGAGACTTTAGAGAATTCAGGATGTCGCTGAAGGGCGAGTGCTGAAAGATGTCTGCGGCGGTGAACTCCATAATCGGCGCCCAATCAGATTCAATCGGCAGGGGCGCAGGGGGCTCGGAGTTCGGATAGGAATCCGGCTCCTAGAAGTCACGCGCCATGCGGAGTGCGGGGCTGGAATTCAGCTCAATCACCTCTGAGATCGCAGCCCCTGAGGCAGCGTCCAACCGCTGATCCTCAATTGGTGCGGTAGGCTCCGAATCAACAGTCGAAACCAATGCGTATGCGGCCTCCAGGGCGCTGTTCGGCGGTAGAGCTATATCGTGCCCATCGAGACAGTGCGGCGCGCTTGGCTGCGGATCGAATCCGTCGAAGATCAAGTCCCCGTCGATGTCAGCCGTATAGTTTAAGCTTCTAAACCTGACTTGATGGCCAGGGGCGTAGCTCTCGATCTGCTCCAGGTGGCCATGTGAACTGGCCCGTAGTGCGAAGCCGCCGAAGACGAAGATCTGTCCGAGGAGAAAAGTCTCACCCTGGACTGTGTCGTTGTTGATGATCGAAGGAGCCATCGGGCCTAAAAGCGACGACACAGAGGAACTCTCAATGAAAGCACCAATGTCGGTGTGAAAACCGGCGGATCTCGGGTAGGGGGTCCCGAACTGTGCGTCTAGGCCGGATGGTAACAGGAGACAGGGGACACTTTGTTTTACCCAGGTTCGGGCCCTCTCGATGGAGGGAATACCCTACTCCTGCTTGATTAATATTGATGATATGGGTAGTACAAGAGTAGATCTACCACAAGATCAAGGAGGCTAAACCCTAGAAGCTAGCCTATGGTATGATTGTTGTGTATGGAGTTGATTGCCTACGGACTACAACCCTCCGGTTTATATAGACACCGGATAGGGTTAGGGTTACACAGAGTCGGTTACAATGGTAGGAGATCTTGAATATCCGCATCGCCAAGCTTGCCTTCCATGCCAAGGAAAGTCCCATCCGGACACGGGACGAAGTCTTCAATCTTGTATCTTCATAGTCCAGGAGTCCGGCCGAAGGTATAGTCCGGCAATGGGAAGGTATAGTCCGGCCGAAGGTACACCCCCTAATCCAGGAATCCCTCACCAGGCAAGGGGAATGTCATGGCTGATGCGCTAAGTCGTAAGTCCTATTGCAACAATCTCATGTAGCAGCAGGCCCAACCACTTCTCCATGAGGAATTATGTAAACTTAACCTTCACATTGCTCCTCACGGGTTCCTTTCTACCTTGGTGGCGAAACCTACTCTTGTGGATCATATCATCGAAGCCCAGAAGCATGATACGGGGATTACCCAGATCAAGAGAAACATTGCCAAGGGCATTGCTGGTAGTTTCTCTATATATGATCGAGGTGTTGTTTTCTTCGGGAATCGTCTGGTGGAACATCTTCGGCAATTAATCCTTAAGGAGGCTCATGAATCTCCTCTCACGATTCATCCCGGTAGTACTAAGATGTATCAGGACCTGCGCTAGAGGTTCTGGTGGACTAGGATGAAGAGAGAAATTGCTCAGTTCATTTCTAATTGTGACGTTTGTCGTCGCGTTAAGGCCGAGCATCAAAGAACTGCTGGCACCCTTCAGCCTTTAGCTATTCCTGAGTGGAAATGGGTAAAGTTGGTATGGACTTCATCACCGGCTTTCCCAGGACCAAGAGAGGGAATAATGCTATCTTCGTAGTCATTGATCGTCTTTCCAAAGTGGCTTACTTCCTACCTGTTCGAGAGAGTATCACTGTTAGTCAGCTCGCTGACTTATATATTTCTCGAATAGTTTCACTTCATGGTGTTCCACTAGAGATCAATTCAGACCGTGGTAGTCTCTTCACTTCTCATTTCTGGGAGAGTTTCCAAACTGCCATGGGAACCCATCTTTCCTTCAGTACCGCTTTCCACCCTCATTCAAGTGGTCAGGTGGAACGGGTCAACCAAATTCTCAAAGACATGCTTAGAGCTTGTGTTATCTCATTCGGTATGGATTGGGAGAAGTGTCTTCCCTTCGCCGAGTTTGCTTATAACAATAGCTACCAATCCAGTCTCAAGAAAGCTCCTTTTGAGATTTTGTATGGACGAAGATGTCGAACACCTTTGAACTGGTCAGAAACTGGTGAAAGACAATTCTTTGGACCGGATATGATCCAGGAGGAAGAAGAGCAAGTTCGCATCATTCGTGAGAATTTGAAAACAGCCCAATCTCGTCAAAAGATCTAGTATGACCGTCGTCATAAGGAAGTGGCTTATGAAGTTGGCGACAAGGCTTACCTTCGGGTTACCCCTTTGAAGGGTACCCATCGTTTTGATATCAAGGGCAAGTTGGCTCCTCATTACATTGGTCCCTTTCGCATTCTCGCTAAACGAGGAGAGGTTGCCTACCAGTTGGAACTACCCCCACATCTTTCTCGAGTGCATGATGTCTTCCACGTCTCTCAACTCAGGCGTTGCTTCTCGGATCCTATCCGCTGAGTGGACCACAAAACGCTTGATCTCCAAGATAACCTCACATATCGAGAGTACCCTGTTCGCATTCTTGATCAAGCAAAGCGTGTCACTCGACGTCATAACATCAAGTTTCTCAAGGTTCAGTGGTCTCATCATTCCGAGAGAGAAGCTACCTGGGAGCGAGAAGATCATCTTCGACTGGAGTACCGCACTTTCTTTCCGTCGACTCCTGAATCTCGGGACGAGATTCTTCCGAGTGGGGGTGAGTTGTCACATCCCTAGTTCTGGTATGACCTAGGCTAGCCTTCATGTTTGCATCATGTTTAAATTTCATTTAAATTTGAAATGGGGATTTGTGAAACCCTCAGAAATTATTTCTGGAAATGACCCAAATAAAAAAATTGCTCCAAAAGGGTCCAAGAAAATGCTCATGTTGCTCTCTGAAAATCTTGGATAGAGATAAAAATCAAACCAACATTTTCAGGAGCTCGTAAGTATTTATTTTGGGCATTTGGAATTAATGCAGTAATTATTTGCTTTGGATATATTTATATGTTATATAAATAATATATGTCCAAAAATTATGCTAGTTGTTGAGGAGCTCTGGAATAATACCATTAGCTCCTACAAAAATTGGCATAAGGAAATAAATTAGTTTAGTATTATTTTAAAAGCAGAAACAAATGTCAGAAAATAGAAAAGAAAACAAAAGTGGAAAAAACACTTACCTGCACTTATCTCCCTGTGCAGCCCGTCACTATGCAGCCTGGCCTGGCCCAGTGGCCCAACAGGCCGGCCCAGCCGACTGGCAGTGCCAGTCATCGTCCTCCTGGCGCCAGGAGGACGAGAGGCACGCGCTCGCCGCCGCGCGCATGGGCGCCACGCCTCCTGCCTTCCTGTCTCCCCCCCACCCGTCGCCTGGATGCCCCGCACGACGCCACGCGCCGCCCCGCACCTCTCTCTTTCTCTTCTGTGGTCTCCCCTCATCTCCCTCGCTCTCTCTCCCAGCGACCGAGCGCGTTCGTCATTGTCGCGGCCACCGTCACTGCCTCGCCTCTCCGACAAGCCTGTTAGCTCCGCGCTGTCCTCCTCGACCTCTCCGACGACTCACGCAAGCCGGGACGCCCTGCAGAGCTGCCCTCGATGTCGTCTTCCTCGTCGGTGCCACAGATCGCCGCCGTCAAATTCGTCGACGTTGGACCTCCCCCGAGCTCTCTGACGCCTCCACCGGATCCGCGGGAGCCCCGCCACCGTTCCCCCCTCTCCGCTTAGTCGCTCGTGCGCTGTAGCATCGTTCCCCTGCCATGGCCATAGCGCTTCGCCGCCGTCCATGTCGCCGTCGTCGTCCCGGCCCGCCTCCGCCCAAACCGAGCACCCCATCGTGCTCCTGGTGCCACGAGGGTGCCGGAGAGCCCCTCGGGTGGCTTCCCCGTGCCCCGCAGCCCGCTCCCGCTCGAAGTCGAATTTCGGCCGCCGCCCTGAGCTTCGCTCCGGCGAGCTCCGGCCGCCCCCGCATCTCCCACTTTCTCCGATCAGTGTGGACGAGCGCGGGCTTCGCCTCTGTGGTCTCCGCCGTCCATTTGGTCGCCGGAACAGCGATCCCGAGCCCCTCCGCCGCGTTCGCCCTCGCCGGCGACTAATCGCCGGTCAAAACCGGGTCAACCCCGCTAATTAACCCGCCTTTGTGACACTGACAGTGGGCCCCGACGCCCTCATCTGTTAATTAGATTAGAAATAACCCCCTCTATTAATTAACCTTGAAACTGACGTGTGGACCCCACACGTCAGGTTTGACCCAGTCAGCGATGTTGACTTGCTGACATAAGCATGACGCAGTGCTGACGCAATATATCATTTTTTGGTTTTAAAATAAATCAGCAAATTCCAGAAATTAGCCAAAACTTGAAAAATTCATATAAATTCAACCGTAGCTCATATTGAAATAATTTATATATGAAAAATTATCAAAAAAATTCAATCTATCCATCTGTACCATTTTCATGCATGAAAAACCAACATATACATGCTGTATATATGAAAACATATAAATGACATATTTAAGAGCTTAATTTGGAGTTGCATTTGAACCCTTGGTTCAAATGGACTTCAACCAAATAAGTGCTAGATGCATTAACTCAAACAACATCACATACTCATGCCATGTTCATGCATCATATTGTTGCACATGCTTGTGTTTGATTTCCGACACCGTTCCTTCTCGATAGGTCCTGCTCCGGAGACCGATCCAGAGTACCTGTCTGAGGAGCAGTGCCCCCCTATTGTTCTACCAGGCAAGCAAAACCCATTTTTCATTCCGATACAATCCTACTCTCTTGCTCCTGCTCTCATTTATTGCATTAGGACAACAACGATTCAACTGCTACTTTATGCTGCGATAGTTGAACCCATTCCTCTGCATGACCTGTCATTGCCATAGTAAATAGTTAAAACCCACTAGCATGTGTAGGAGTTGATTGAGCCATGTTGTGTTCCTACCATGCTTTGCCTGCTATTGCTTAGAGTATGTCAGGTCTGATTCACTGGAAATGAATTGGAGTACAGTACTATGTTCTGATGTTGAGGGTTAAGTGTGTGAACACGATTTGGTAAAGGTAGAAGTGAGAGGCCATGTAGGAGTACATGGTGGGTTGTCTCACTGGAACTGTCCCTAAGAACTGAGTTCTGTGTATGTTGTCCAAGGACTAGCTACTACCACACATTAGGTTCCGGTAACTCGACCCCTCTCGACTTATTAGCCAACTTGATCTCTGTCCAGGAGTTGCAAATAGTTTATGGTGTTTATAGGTAGTGCTATTTTTCTACTGAGTGGCACCCGGCAGGGTGGACTTGGGACAGACTAGGCACACGTGGCCCGGTGTACCGAGTGGCACCCGGATGGTGGGCTCGGGAACCCTGTACACATCGTTTGGGGCCGTGAGCGAAATCCCGGCCGGATCTCCTTGCGGATGGAACCCGAATAGGCGATAAACCTGGACTAGAGTCTTGTGTGGTTAGTCAGGTCGTGGCCGACACCCTAGCCAGGCTTCCGCTTGAAGGTTGCCGAGATACATGACGTGTATATGATGATAAGTGGTGAGAGCGTGTGTGAAGAAGTACACCCCTGCAGGTTTATCATGATCTATTCGAATAGCCGTGTTCTCGGTTATGGACTTTTTGGATGCTTACGTGGTACATAGACAACTTAAAGTGGATACTCTAAAATGCTCAAGACAAGTGTGAGTGCTATGGATGGCCTTCTCGCAAGGAGACGGCGATGAATCCATAGTAGTGTATTGATGTGGTGATCAGTGGACTCGTGTGCACTACCTCATCTAAGAAGTTTCTCGTTGTCGTAGAACAGGATAGCCACTGAGTCAAAGCTAGCTTGCTGCAACTAAACCCCACATTACCTTCTTGATACAAATGCATGTATGATAGGATCTGATGTAAGTCTTGCTGAGTACCTTTGTATTCACGTTTGCTTTATTTATGTTTTGCAGGTGAGACATCTGTCTCACTAGTAGTACCGCTTGGACTTCGACGAGTAGCTTGTTACCTCAGCTACGATCTTGTACCCTTGGGAGGGACTTGTACATAGTCAGGCTTCTCAGCCTTTTTCTTTTGTAGTTATCTCTACTCCGACATGTAATGCTTCCGTTGCTTGTATGCTCTGAATGATGGGTCATGTGACCCCTGCTTGTATTTAATGCTATGTGGCTCTTCTGGGCCTTTATCTATATGAGTTTGCGTTATGTTGTGATGCCATGTTGTACATCACATACTTGCATGTTATGCGTACGTGTAACATGTATTGCTATGTGTGGGATCCGACAACCTAGTTGTCTATCCTTGGTAGCCTCTCTTATGGGGAAATGTAGTCTAGTACTTCCATCGAGCCATGGTAGTCCACTACAGCCCGATTTACCGGAGTCCTGCTAGCCCAGCACTACTGCTCCGGAACACTTAGACTGGCCGACATGTGATTCACTTCATTCCTGTGTCTGTCCCTTCGGGGAAATGTCACGCGGTGACTTCCGGAGTCCTTCCTAGCCTGCTACAGCCTGGGTTTACCGGAGTCCTGTTAGCCCAGTTGCTACAACCCGTATTCATACGCTGCTGACCGACATGCTCAATGTTGTTTCATGTATGCCTGTCCCCGTAAGTTAGTGCCACTTTGGGTTCATGACTAGTCATGTCGGCCCAGGTTCTCTGTCATATGGATGCTAGCGACACTATCATATACGTGAGCCAAAAGGCGCAAATGGTCCCGGGCCATGGTAAGGCGACACCCGTGGGAATACTGTGCGTGAGGCCGCAAATTGATATGAGGTGTTACATGCTAGATCGGTGTGACTTAGAATCGGGGTCCTGACAGAAGATGGCAACACAAAGCTTGGTACCGTACTGGAATTGCAGCAGTGGAAGGCAGAGAATGATGTGCCTGACAAAGGATTTGAGAAGCTACCGAAAATATTGAAGAAGAAGCTTCCAAAGGATAACGAATTGGCCGACAGTACATACGCAACAAAGAAGGTCGTATGCCCTCTAGGATTGAAGGTGGAGAAGATACATGCATGCCCTAATGACTGCATCCTCAACCACGATGCATACAAGGATCTGAACGCATGCCCGGTATGCGGTGCATTGCGGTATAAGATCAGACGAGATGACCCTGGCGATGTTGACGGCGAGCCCCCTAGGAAGAGGGTTCCTACGAAGGTGATATGGTATGCTCCTATAATACCATGGTTGAAACGTCTGTTCAGATACAGAGAGCATGCCAAGTTGATGCAATGGCACAGTGAGGACCGTAAGAAAGACGGGAAGTTGAGAGCACCCGCTGACGGGTCGAAGTGGAGAAAAATCGAGAGAAAGTACTGGGATGAGTTTGCAAAGGACCCAAGGAACGTATGGTTTGCTTTAAGCGCGGATGGCATTAATCCTTTCGGGGAGCAGAGCAGCAATCACAACACCTGGCCCGTGACTCTATGTATGTATAACCTTCCTCCTTGGATGTGCATGAAGCGGAAGTTCATTATGATGCCAGTTCTCATCCAAGGCCCTAACCAACCCAGCAACGACATTGATGTGTACCTAAGGCCATTAGTTGAAGAATTTTTATAGCTGTGGAATGGAAACGGTGTACGTACGTGGGATGAGCACAGAAAGGAGGAATTTAAGCTAAAGGCGTTGCTGTTCGTGACCATCAATGATTGGCCCGCTCTCAGTAACCTTTCAGGACAGACAAACAAAGGATACCACGCATGCACGCATTGTTTAGATGACACTGAAAGTATATACCTGGACAAATGCAGGAAGAATGTGTACCTGGGCCATCGTCGATTTCTTCCGACCAACCATTAATGTCAAAAGAAAGGCAAGCATTTCAAAGGCGAGGCAGATCATCGGAAGAAGCCCGACATGCGTACCGGTGATCACGTACTTGCTATGGTCAATGATTTACACGTAATCTTTGGAAAGGGTCCCAGCGCAGTAGCTGTTCTGAATGACGCTGAGGGACATGCACCCATGTGGAAGAAGAAATCTATATTTTGGGACCTACCCTACTGGAAAGACCTAGAGGTCCGCTCTTCAATCGACATGATGCACGTGACGAAGAAGCGTTGCATGAACCTGCTAGGCTTCTTGGGCGTGTATGGAAAGACAAAAGATACACCTGAGGCATGGGAGGACCTGCAACGTTTGCACGAAAAAGATGGCATGCCTCTGAAGCAGTATGAAGGTCCTGCCAGCTACGCTCTTACGAAAGAAGAGAAAGAAATCTTCTTTGAATGCCTACTCAGTATGAAGGTCCCGACTGGCTTCTCGTCGAATATAAAGGGAATAAGAAATATGCCAGAGAAAAGTTCCAGAACCTAAAGTCTTATGACTGCCACGTTATTATGATGCAACTGCTTCCAGTTGCATTAAGGGGGCTTCTACCGGAAAATGTCCGATTAGCCATTGTGAAGCTATGTGCATTCTTCAATGCAATCTCTCAGAAGGTGATCGATCCAGAAATCGTACCAAGGCTAAGGAGTGATGTGGCGCAATGTCTTGTCAGTTTCAAATTAGTGTTCCCACCATCCTTGTTCAATATCATGACGCACGGCCTAGTTCATCTAGTCGACGAGATTGTCATTTGGGGCCCGTATTTCTACACAATATGTTCCCCTTTGAGAGGTTCATGGGAGTCCTAATGAAATATGTCTGTAACCGCGCTAGGCCAGAAGGAAGCATCTCCATGGGCCATCAAACAGAGGATGTCATCGGGTTTTGTGTTGACTTCATTCCTGGCCTTAAGAAGATAGGTCTCCCTAAATCGCGGTATGAGGGGAGATTGACTGGAAAAGGCACTCTTGGAAGTGCCTCAATAATATGCAGGGACGGATATTCTTGGTCTCAGGCACACTACACAGTTCTACAGAACTCTACCTTGGTGACACCGTATGTCGATGAACACAAGAACAGTCTGCTCCCCAAACACCCGGAGCAGTGCGACGACTGGATTACATGTGAACACATCAGGACTTTCAGCAGTTGGTTGGAAACACGTCTCAGAGGTGACAACACTGTTTGTGATGAGTTGTAGTTGTTGTCCAGGGGACCATCTTTGACTGTATTGACTTACAAAGGATACGAGCTATAAATGGGAATACATTTTACACGATCGCCCAAGATCAAAAGAGCACCAACCAAAACAGCGGCGTCCGCTTTGATGCAGCAACCGAGAGGGGAAAGGACACATTATGGTTACATATTGGACATATGGGAACTTGACTATGGACATGATTTTAAGGTCCCTTTGTTTAAGTGCAATTGGGTCAATCTGTCAGGAGGCGGGGTACAGGTAGACCCACAGTATGGAATGACAACAGTGGATCTGAAAAATCTTGGGTAGACTGACGAGCCGTTCGTCGTAGCCAATGATGTGGCACAGGTTATCCATGTGAAGGACATGTCTACCAAACCGAGAAAAAGAAAAGACAAGGAAGCGAATACATCATACAATGAGCCAAAGCGCCACATAGTTCTTTCAGGAAAAAGGGACATCCTGGGAGTGGAGGGCAAGACAGACATGTCTGAAGATTATGAAAAGTTTCATGAAATTCCTCCCTTCAATGTCAAGGCTGACCCAAGCATCCTGATAAACGATGAAGATTATCCATGGTTATGGCGCAATAAGCAAATGACACAAGCAAAGAAAAAGTGAAGACTTTCTCCCGCAACTATTATGATGATACCATGCCAACTTAGTAACGCACGAGTATGCTATGCCAACTTTTTCAGAGTTCATTTGAAAACTATGAATTTAGGTCGAATTTTCTCTATAGGTGCATCTATGTTCATTTTTTAGTAAAGTTAATCACAAACTTGTGATTCACACAAATTTCAAAGAATTCAAATTTTAACTATTCACATTTGAAAACTAATGGCACTAACAGAAAGTTTATAATTTTTCTAAAACTAATGGCACTAACAGAAAGTTTATAATTTTGCTGACCTAAAAGAAAAAAGAATTAAAAAATAATGCAAAAAACAAAAGAAAAGAAATAATACAAAAAACTAGAAAAAAAATAAAAATAGCAACAATGAGTATTTTGTTGTAAGTAGAAACAAAATAAAATAAATAAAGCAACAAAGAAAACAAAAAAACTAAAAAAATGTTTTCAAATTTGAAAACTAATGGCACTAACAGAAAGTTTATAATTTTTCTAAAACTAAAAGGAAAAAGAATTAAAAAATAAAGCAAAAAACAAAAGAAAATAAATAATGCAGAAAACAAAACAAAAAACTGGAAAAAAATGAGGCTCGCCCGTGGCCCATCACGATTAGTCCCGGTTTGTGCCACAAACCGGGACTGAAGGGTTGGTCCTCGTTGCGCTCAGAGTTTAGTCCCACCTCGCCAACCGAAGGGCACCCACACCGGTTTATAAGCCCGTCCCTCTCTGCCTTGTGGAGCTCCTCTCAAAGTGAAAATAGATGCTCCTATACAGGGAATTTGACCTAAATTCATAATGAATTTCTCTGAAATTCATAGATTTTGAATTTAGGTTGAATCTTCTCTATAGGTGCATCTATGTTCAATTTTTTAGTAAAGTTAATCAAAAACTTGTGATTCACACAAATTTTAAAAAATTCAAATTTAAACTATTCAAATTTTAAAACTAATGGCACTAACAGAAAGTTTATAATTTTTGTGACCTAAAACAAAACAAAAATCACTAAAAAAACTATAAGTATTTAGTTCTAAGTAGACATGAAAAAATAAATAGCAAAAAAGAAAAAAAAAATGCCTACAATATTTGGTATGACTAACTAAAATTACCAAATTGAGTATAACAATAAAATGCAGTAATATTAAATAGCAGGAAGAAGAATGGCTCAAAAATCAATTTTTATAGTAAAGTTATTCATAAACTAATGATTCACACAAATTTTAAAAAATTCAAATTTAAACAATTAAAAATTTAAAACTAATGGCACTAACAGAAAGTTATAATTTTTGTGACCTAAAAGAAAAAAGAAATCACTAAAAAACTATAAGTATTTAGTTCTAAGTAGAAATGAAAAATTAAATAGCAAAAAAATGCCACCTACTGGGCCAGCACGGCCTGAATACGACTAGAAACCCAACCATGGGCCAGGATTCAGGCCCGCAGTAGGCCCAGTAGGCCCACAGGCATTAAAGTGTCCCATTAGGCCCGTAAGCCTGCAGTTCAGAGGAGTTCGAAAGGGAACACACAGCAGGGCTTATAAACAGGCGCTTGAGCTCTGCAGCTAGCGAGGTGGGACTAAAAATCCCACCGCACCGCACCGCGGTGCATGCCATTGGTACCGGTTAGATGCACGAACCGGGACCATAGGGGGGCATTCGTACCGGTTCGTGGCAGAAACCGGTACGAATGCCTACCTATGGTCCCGGTTCGTGCGACGAACCGGGACCAATGGCCTCGCTTCCTGCCCTTTGGGCTGCCGAAATGAGACCTTTGGTCCCGGTTGGTAGCACGAACCGGGACCATTGGTGGCATTGGTACCGGTTCGTGCCATGAACCAAGACCAATGCTTCATGTATATATACCCACCACTTAGTGGTTTCAGTTTACATCGCCCATTTCCCCCCGACGACGCCGAGCTCATCGCCGCCAGGCTGCCTCGCCGTCACCGCCCATGCCGTGGCCCCTGCCCCGCCCCTGAGCCCACGCCGACACCGTCCGCCGCCCACGCCATTGTCGTCCGTCACCCCCGAGTGTGCCATGCCGCACCCCCTGCGCCCCCGAGCCCGTCCGCCGCCCCCGAGCGCGCCCTGCCTCGCCGTCATCGCCGAGCGCGACCCGCCGACCCCGAGCCTGTCCTCGTTGCCGTCGCCCCCGACGCCGGCCGCCCGTGTCTCCTCCCCGATCCCGCCGGGAGAGGTAGCTACCGCCCCATCCTCCCCCCTTCCTTCCCCTTGCAAAATATTGATATGATGAATTTGATATGATGAATGAGGGTGTCATGTGTATGTATGTATGTGTGTATGTATATGTAAATATTGATATGATGAAATTTTTGTTCATATATACTATAGATGTATGTATGATAAATTTTGATTTTTTTTGTTCATATATAATGTAGATGTCTATGTATGTATGGAATGATATCGATGGATGTATGTATATAGAACATTCGTAGAAAATATGACAAGTCCGATATGACCAATGTCCCCCTCCAGTTCACTCGGGAACATTAACTCTCTCGGAGAAAAAAATGTTATCGGGGAGAAAAAAGTTTTAGGATCGTCAAGGGGTCGAGAGGGGGTCGAGGGTCGCCGAGGGGTCGAGGGTCGAGAGGGGGTCGAGGGTCGCCGAGGGGTCGAGGGTCGAGAGGGGGTCGACGGTCGCCGAGGGGTAGAGGGTTGAGAGGGGGTCTAGGGTCGCCGAGGGGTCGAGGGTCGTCGAACATGAGAGGAAGAAGAGGATAAAAAAAGAAGAGGAAGAAGAAAAAAAAGAGGAGAAGAAAGAATAGAGGAGAAGATCTCCTCTATTCTTTCTTCTCCTCTTTTTTTTCTTCTTCCTCTTTTTTTTATCGGGAACGAGGGTCGTCGAGGGTCGCCAAGCGGTAGTGGAAACCCTAAATAGCAAGTATCGTCGGTGTGAGATACATGTGGCCGTCGGTGTCGGACACTACATCCATGTCCCACAAGTGAGGCGGGTGTCGACGCCCATGTTACTTGTGGGACGTAGATGTAGTGTTCAACGCCGACGCCACACGTATATATGTTGTGTGTGTGTGTGTTCATGTATATATGCAAAAGATAGATTATCGGGGAGGGGGTATATCGACCTCCCTCGTGTTGAAGTTATTGGGAGGGGGTATATCATTCTATATTTTCTTCTTCACCTCTTTTTTTTCTTCTTTTTTTCTTCCACACGTGGGGGGGGTCGATATACCCCCTCCTAATAACTTCAACACGAGGGGGGGTCGATATACCCCCTCCCTGATAATATTATTTTCCCATGTGCATATGTCGTGTCGATATAAACTCCCGATAACTTCAACACGTGGGGGGGGGTCGATCTACCCCCTCCCGATAACTTCAACACGTGGGGGGTCGATATACCCCTCCCGATAACTTCAACACGTGGGGGGGTCGATATACCCCCTCCCCGATAATATTATTTTCCCATGTACGTATGTCATCGTTGTCGATATACCCCAAACCCTTGAAGCGTTGTCGAGGCCACCCCAAACCCTAGAGAAGCAGCGTCGAGGCCACTAATTAGTATTAGTTCTACGTTTGCCACTAATATATCCATCTGTCATGTTTGAATAATAATTGCCATGTTGTAAATATTTGTAGAAACTATGGACACCGCCCAAGACGAAGTACAAGAAGACTTGTTGGGGGACATAATCGCACGAGGAAGTGATGCCGTCTGCTCGTTGTTTCTCAACGACACCGATGGTCTAGAAGCAGCTGGCTATGATTATGATGGCTCCGGTGACCCAAAGCCGGTGCAAGAAGGAGACCGTGAGGACGGCTCTGGTGACCCAATGCCGGTGAAAGAAGGAGACCGTGATGACGGCTCCGGTGGCCGAACCGAGTCCGGCCAGGTATATATATTAGTTAAGCATGTGATGACTAGCTAATTGATGCATTCATTGTTTTGGTATGTACACATATTAATTAAGTCTTTGTTCTTTTTTCTAGCCCTCCGGATCGAGCACAACTTCGGTAAAGAGACGAGGCCCGAAGAAAAAGTTGAGCTAGGATGAAAGGTTTGAGATCATAGCAATCGCGCCCGACGGCCAACCGATTGAACCCATCCGGATAAAGAACACATTTGCTGCTCAGTGCGGGGTTCTGGTTAGGGACAAGATCCCGATCAGCATCCAGCAATGGTTAAAGCCGGCTACAGAAGACCCTAAGGTGTCTTATGTCAATGATATGCAGAAAAATGATCTTTGGACTGAGCTGAAGTCAAATTTCACCCTACCGCCAGAGGATGATCCAAAGAAGCCAGTTAAAGAGCAATTAATCAAGTTTTTTGCTCTTAAGAGGATGGCAGACCTATTCAGGAGGTGGAAGAAAGAGCTGAATAAGTTTGTTGATAAAAAAGAGACACCAGAATTCAAGGGCAGATATGAGAAGATCAGAGATCACTGGCCCGCATTTGTGGCCCACAAGACATCAGAAAAGAGTAAGAAGATGTCGGCGACAAACAAGCAAAATGCTGCGAAGAAGAAGCATCACCATCACACGGGGTCAGGTGGCTACCTCGTAGCCCGGCCTAAGTGGGCCAAGACTGAGAATGATCTGGTTGATAAAGGGATCGAACCAGAGACAATTAACTGGCCAGACCGTTGCCGGACTTGGTTCTTCGGGGCTGGCGGTACCTTGGACCCTGTATCAGGGAAGTGCATTTGGACGGACGAGCAAATGGAAATACCAGCCAAGAGGCTTAAGCACTATATCGAAGCAGCGCAGCAAGGGACGTTCGTTCCAGACAGATAGAATGACGAGCTCACAATGGCCCTCGGGAATCCTGAGCACCCTGGACGGACATGAGGCATGCCAAGCTCCATTCCGTGGAAGGCTGGGTTTCCAGACACAGGTGGTTACAAATGCCACGAGAGGAGGAAGAAAGTGGAGTAGACCCAACTGCAGGCGCTGCATGCTAGGGTACAAGCGATAGAGGAACGAGAAGCAAATCGCAGCAAACAAACTGCCGAAGCTTCCCCCGAAGCTACCCCGCCATCTCAGTGGAGAAGCAGTGTGGCTTCCACTGAGCTGCTTCAGCCGGAGTATGTCTTGACGGCTCCTGCCAGCTATCCCGTGGATGCTATCACGGAGTCTCAAAATTGCCACCTTATGACGCAATGGATTAATATGAAGGTCAAGGCGGCTGTTGGCTCTGTTTTTCCTATTGAACACGACGCAACTTTTCACTGCCGGCTGATTCCAGAAGGATATGCTAGGGTGATGGTGGTTGAAATAACAGAGGGATTTGAGGACCTCCAGCTTGACCACCCTACCGGTGAAGGGGAAACTCGGCTGGGTTCTGCTTTGGAGACTCCATGCCTATGGTGGAAGGAGCTCATCAACCTTCCGAACTGGACGCCTCCGCCTCCTCCTCCTCCGGCGAGTCAGGGCACTCTGCCTCCTCCACTGCCTCCTCCTCCGGCGAGTGACGATCAGGGCACTCAGCCGGCTCCTTCTCCAGCGCGTGGCGGCACTCCGCCTCCTTCTCCGCCTGCGCCGGCACGCCCGAGCAGCCAGCCTCCTACGTCTCTGCCTCGTCAGCAAGGGCGGAAGAGACCCGCCGCTACTCTGGCTGCTCCGGTGCGTCGTAGTCCTTCTCCTCCGCCTCGTAAGCAAGTAAAGAAGACAGCCGCTCCGTCTGCTCTGCCAGCGTCTAGCAGTACAGCCAGAGGCGGGAGGACATACAGATTTGGTCCTTCTCTGAAGACTCCACAGAAGTTACCATACGAGAGGACCCCGGAGGACAACGCCAAGATGGCGCGAGAAGAAGTGAGGAACTTCTTTGAAGGGGTGAAAGCAAAGAAACATCCACCTCCGGAGGAGAAGGGGTGAAAGCGAAGCGCAGTCAGGCTGCCCTGACAAAACCACCCAAGTCTCCGCCGAAAGGCAACTATGAGCGCATTATTGGAAAGGCATTTGCCGAAGCGGAGTGGTCATGAAGTACTGCCAGTGATCAAAGGATGAAAGAACGACGATCTGGGAAACAAATTACCCAGCTCGGCGAACAAGCGAAGCAATCGTGCCCCCCGCTCAAGGTGCCTAGCGACACCGTCGCTAATTATCCGAGGATGGTGCCCGGTTATAGCAATCTTGGAGATTACCTGCCCGACGTTGTACATTATGATATCTTGGAGGTGCAGATACAAAGATATGAGTACGGGAAGCCTCTCGTCAAAGATGAAAGATCTGTATCAACGATGATGCAAAGATTGCATGATTGGTACTTGAAAATCTGCAGAGAGTCTGGGGGGAGGAATACTTTGTATGTGAGAATTAAAAAGGAGCATGACCTCGTTGGAATTGAACTGTTGCCTGTTCCATTTGAGGAGTTCTTTCAGTTTTTCAATCAATTGGCCCTCGATAAAGCAACGGTCACCTGCTACTGTCTGTAAGTAGTACTACGTCTGTCATTAAATCACTCTATATAGCTCAGCTCTTTCATTGCATGTATTTATAATTATCCTCACTATATTATGCATATTGATGATCGTCGAATTGAAGAAAAGACAAATCGGTGATATTAGGTTCATTAACACAAATCTCATAGATGCAACTCAGGTTAAATTTCATGCCGCAGATACCGAGGCCAACTTGCTACGATCGTTGGTAATAAATGAAAACAAAGATATAATACTCTTTCCTTACAACTTCAAGTGACAGTTACTGTCTTGTGCATATTCGGTTTCCCTTATATATTAGTCAAGGTTATAGTAATGTAATTGATGAGTTATTCATGCGTGGGAAGGTTCCACTATATTGTCCTAGAGATTAAGCTTGAGCAGGGAGTAGTAACTGTCTTGGACTCTAAACGAAAAGATCCCCAGGAGTATGCGGACATGACTCAAATGCTCGAGAAGTAAGTTAAATCGATCATTATCCACCATATCAGCAACTTTGTTCATTTCTGATATCAAGTAATTGTTTTCTTTGTCTGGCAAGGTTTGGAGAAAATTCACCAAAAAAGCTCCGGGACTACCGAAGAAGCTGGAATTTAGACACCCGAAAGTAAGTACTATAGTAGCATGTTCTGCGCATCTCCTAGTGATTGAAGCGCTAGTTTCACCAATACCATTTGGCATTCTTGCTTATCAGTTTGATGGACCTCTATTTCTTGTAAAGTGGTTGTGGCAAGAACACGGGAATGATTTCTGTGGATATTACGTTTGCGAGTCCATCCGCCACACGACCTGTGAGCGGGGCTACTCTGACGAACAATATGAAGTGCGTAAATAACAATATTCACAATTTTATTTTATTACCATCATATGTGTTGAGTTTCATTCATTCATATAATATGTATTGACCCCCTTCTTAAAATTAGATGTTTCGGAAGCGGGATGAAATCCTAGCACCAGCTCGCATGCGAGCAATTCAAGAGGAATTGGCGGCATTCTTTCTTGACCACGTGATCGCTGAAGACGGAGAATACTATGTGGACCATGCGTCCGTATGTTAGGAGATTATATTTGTAAGAGATAATTATTGTATATATGTAGCCGGTTGTGTCGGATAGATATACGAGAATTTGTTGTTCGACCAATCTCTCGGAGAAGGAGAGGTGGTCGATATCACTTCTCTCTGTATGCATATATGTTCATGACGATCTTCTGTTTCCTTCGTTTGCTTACTAGCTAGCTAGCGTGTCTAGTACTCTCTATACGTATGTGTAGTACGTAGCGTCGACCAAGCATGGACATAAGAAAGGACACTTCTCTCTATTAATTATAGCTAGCTAACGCAATATATGAAACACCTAAATTAACCCCCCAAAATCCCCAACCCCCCCCCCCCCCCAAAAAAAAAAAAAAACCCCCCCCAAAAAAATGCTGACGCGTGGATGCCTATTGGTCCCGGTTGGTGCCACCAACCGGGACCAAAGGCCCTCCTGCCTGGGCTCCGCGCATAGGCCACGTGGAGCCCATCTGTCCCGGTTCTGGACTGAACCGGGACTAAAGGGACAGGGCATTAGTAACGACCTTTTAGTCCCAGTTCAGGAACCGGGACAAAAGGCCCCTATGAACCGGGACAATAGGCCCGTTTTCTACTAGTGATGGGAAATCTTTAGATGAGCATGCTCATTTTGTGCGTCACCGTTTGTCTGAAAAAGGGAGACTCTTATGGGATCAAATAAATAGATTGCTATGTTATGCTTGGAATCTTTGTGAAATTTGTGATCTTATGTTGCTCTAAGAACCCTAAAAAACACCTCCCCTACCTATGTGAGTTTAATGATAATGAAATCTTATCTTCTTATGCAACGGGGGTTTATAGTTACTATGATATCGAACAAATTGAAGAATTTGTTGCTTTTAAGATTGCTTATGAAGTTTCTTCTTTGATTGAAAAGTATGATATCACTCTCTACGAATCTGAAAATTTTGACATACTTAAATATTGCTATGAAAACTATGCTCATAATGTCTATGTCAAAGAATTTATTGAAAGAATGACCGTTGCTTCGGAAGAAAATAATGATATGCATGAATCTATATATAATTTTGATTCCGATAATTTGATTGAAATATCCCTTGTTGAACATGATGCTTGCTATTCTTTTGGCCATGATGCCAATATTTATGAAGATGAATTTGCTATAGTTCCTTATGTTAAACATGAGATCGTTGTTGTTACACCCATACTTGATAGTTCCTTCGATGAAAAGCATGATTGCAATGATGTTATTATAAATTATCTTAATGTCAATTGTGTTAATGATATGCAAAACCTCAAGCTTGGGGATGCTAGTTTTTCTATGACTACTATTTGTTGCAATGATCATGATTGGGGTGATTCTTCTTTTGATCTTGAAAATTTATTTAAGGCCCATGATGAATATGAGATTGATAACAGTGTTTGCAATATTATTGAAAGTGGGTTTGGAAGAGCGTCGAGTTTAGATCCCACATATTTGGAGAATGTTCAATCTTATGAATTTTTTTTATAAAAGTGGGTTTGGAGAGGTCATGACTTTAGTTAATTTTAATTCCACTATTTTGGAAGAGTGTCAAATGGATCGTATTAAGAATATGTTTGGTGATAGCTATATTTTTGAATTTGCTTATGATCCTACATGTAATTATTATGAGAGAGGAAAATATGGTTGTAGAAATTTCCATGTTACTAAATTACCTCTCGTTATGTTGAGATTGCTACTGTTTCTTTCCGCTTCCTTGCATATGCTAGTTTTTGCTTTCCTTGATAATTTGTTTGCCTATAAGATTCTTATGCATAGGAAGTATGTTATACTTCGATGTGTTTGTCATGTGTTTTATGATGCTCCTTTTGTGCTTCAATTCTTTTCTTTCATGTGAGCATCACTGAAATTATCAATGCCTAGCTAGGGGCATTAAACGATAGCGCTTGTCGGGAGGCAACCCGATTTATTTTTGTTTCTTGCTTTTTGATTCTATTTAGTACTATATAATTAATCTAGCCTATATTTTGGTTGTGTTTTTTGTGTTTAATTAGTGTTTGTGCCAAGTAGAACCGTTGGGAAGACTTGGGGAAGTCTTTTTGATCCTGCTGTAAAAAACAGAAACTTTAGCGCTCGGGAGAATTGCTGACATTTTTTTATTGGAGAGTTATATTTACTTAATTATTGTTAAACATGATTAATAGATAAATTCCTCACGTCCAGAAATTTATTTTTGAATATTTGGGGTTCCAGAAGTGGTCGAAACCTACAGATTACTACAGACTGTTCTGTTTTTGACAGATTCTCTTTTTCGTGTGTTGTTTGCTTATTTTGATGAATCTATGGCTAGTAATAGAGTTTATGAACCATAGAAAAGTTGGAATGTAGTAGGTTTAACACCAATATAAATCAAGAATGAGTTCATTACAGTACCGTGAAGTGGTGCTTTGTTTTCTTTTACTAACAGAGCTCACGAAGATTTTATTTTAAGTTTTGTGTTGTGATGTTTTCAAGTTTTGGGTAAGGATTTGATGGATTATGGAACAAGGAGTGGCAAGAGCCTAATCTTGGGGATGCCCAAGGCACCCCAAGGTAAAATCCAAGGACACCAAAAATCCTAAGCTTGGGGATACCCCGGAAGGCATCCCCTCTTTCGTCTTCGTCTATCGGTAACTTTACTTGGAGCTATATTTTTATTCGCCGCATGATATGTGTTTTTGTTGGAGCGTCTTCTATGATTTGAGTCTTTTCTTTCTATTTACCACAATCATCCTTGATGTACACACCTTTTGGGAGAGACACACATGAATTGGAATTTATTAGAATACTCTATGTGCTTCACTTATATATTTTGAGCTATCTAGTTTTTGCTCTAGTGCTTCGCTTATATCTTTTAGAGCACGGCGGTGGTTCTACTTTATAGAAATAATTGATCTCTCATGCTTTACTTATATCGTTTTGAGAGTCCTTTAGAACATCATGGTAATTCACTTTGGTTATAAATTTTAAATGCTAAGAGAAGTTGTATGCTTGATAGATGGTTTTGACATATAAAGGTGGTAATATTAGAAGTGTGCTAGTAGAGTAATTGTGAAATTGATGAATACTTGTGTTGAAGTTGGAAAGTCCCGTAGCATGCACGTATGGTGAACGTTATGTGACAAATTTGAAGCGTCGGGTGTTCTTTGATTTCTTTCCTTATGAGTGGCGGTCGGGGACGAGCGATGGTCTTTTCCTACCAATATATCCCCCCTAGGAGCATGCGCATAGTGCTTGGTTTTGATGACTTGTAGATTTTTGCAATAAGTGTGTGAGTTCTTTATGACTAATGTTGAGTCCATGGATTATACACACTCTCACCCTTCCACCATTGCTAGCCTCTTCGGTACCGTGCATTGCCCTTTCTCACCTTGAGAGTTGGTGCAAACTTTGCCGGTGCATCCAAACCCCGTGATATGATACACTCTATCACACATAAGCCTCCTTATATCTTCCTCAAAACAGCCACCATACCTGCCTATTATGGCATTTCCATAGACATTCCGAGATATATTGCCATGTAACTTTCCACCGTTCCATTTATTATGACACACATCATCATTGTCATATTGCTTTGCATGATCATGTAGTTGACATCGTATTTGTGGCAAAGCCACCGTTCATAATTTTTTCATACATGTCACTCTTGATTCATCGCAATCCCGGTACACCACCGGACGCATTCACATAGAGTCATATTTTGTTCTAAGTATCGACTTGTAATTCTGGAGTTGTAAGAAAATAAAAGTGTGATGATCATCATTAGAGCATTGTCCCATGTGAGGAAAGGATGATGGAGACTATGATTCCCCCACAAGTCGGGATGAGACTCCGGACGAAAAAAAAGAAAAAAAAGAAAGAAAAGAGGCGAAAAGAAAAAAAAATAAAGAAGGCCCAAATAAAAAAACAAAATATAATAAATAAATGAGAGAAAAAGAGAGAAGCGACAATGTTACTATCCTTTTTCCACACTTGTGCTTCAAAGTAGCACCATGATCTCCATGGTAGAGAGTCTCTTATTTTGTCACTTTCATATACTAGTGGGAATTTTCATTATAGAACTTGGCTTGTATATTCCAATGATGGGCTTCTTCAAATGCCCTAGGTCTTCGTGAGCAAGCGAGTTGGATGCACACCCACTTAGTTTCTTTGATGAGCTTTCATATATTTATAGCTCTAGTGCATCCTTTGCATGGCAATCCCTACTCCTTGCATTGACATCAATCGGTGGGCATCTCCATAGCCCATTGATTATCCGTGTCAATGTGAGAGTTTCTCCCTTTTTGTCGTCTCACACACCCTCAATCATCATATTCTATTCCACCCATAGTGCTATGTCCATGGCTCGCGCTCATATATTGCGTAAAAGTTGAAAGAGTTTGAAAAAGCTAAGTATGAAACAATTGCTTGTATTGTCATTGGGGTTGTGCATGATGAGAGCATTTTGCGTGACGAAAATGAAGCATGGCCAAACTATATGACTTTGTAGGGATACGTTTTCTTTGTCTATGGTATTTTGATAAGACATAATTGCTTGATTAGCATACTTGGAGTATTACTACTTTTTATGTCAATAATAAACTTTTCTCTTGAATCTTTGGGATCTGAACATTCATGCCACAATAGAGAAAAATACATTGAAGAATATTCTAGAAAGCATTCCACATCAAAAATTCTGTTATTAGCATTTACCTACTTGAGGACGAGCAGGAATTAAGCTTGGGGATGCTGATACGTCTCCAACGTATCTATAATTTTTGATTGTTACATGCTATTATATTATCTGTTTTGGATGTTAATGGGCTTTATTTTACACTTTTACATTATTTTTGGGGCTAACCTATTAACCGGAGGCCCAGCCCAAATTGCTGTTTTTTTGCCTATTTTAGTGTTTCGTAGAATACGAATATCAAACGGAGTCCAAACGGAATGAAACCTTCGGGAACGTGATTTTTGGAACAAACGTGATCCAGAGGACTTGGAGTGGACGTCAAGCAATCAACGAGGCGGCCACGAGACAGGAGGGCGCGCCTACCCCCTGGGCGCGCCCTCCCCCCTCATGGGCCCCTCGTTGCTCCACCAACCTACTTCTTCCTCCTATATATGTTCACATACCCCGCAAACATCCAGGAGCACCACGAAACCCTATTTCCACTGTCGCAACCTTCTGTACCCAAGAGATCCCCGGGTACCGAGCTCGAATTCGCCCTATAGTGAGTCGTATTACAATTCACTGGCCGTCGTTTTACAACGTCGTGACTGGGAAAACCCTGGCCCCTCCTATGATGTGTGAATAGTTACCTCAGACCTTCGGGTCCATAGCTAGTAGGTAGATGGCTTCTTCTCTCTCTTTGGATCTCAATACAAAGTTCTCCTCGATTCTCTTGGAGATCTATTCGATGTAATCTTCTTTTGCGGTGTGTTTGTCGAGATTCGATGAATTGTGGGTTTATGATCCAGATTACCAATGAACAATATTTGAATCTTCTCTGTATTCTTTTATGTATG